>NW_026575106.1:279998-290152 GCF_905146905.1 Nyctereutes procyonoides
CTTTAATCCATTTTTTTAATTTTTATTTATTTATGATAGTCACAGAGAGAGAGAGAGAGAGGCGCAGAGACATAGGCAGAGGGAGAAGCAGGCTCCATGCACCGGGAGCCCGATGTGGGATTCGATCCCGGGTCTCCAGGATCGCGCCCTGGGCCAAAGGCAGGCGCCAAACCGCTGCGCCACTCAGGGATCCCTTTAATCCATTTTTAATTTATTTTTGTGTATGGTATAAAAAAGTGATCCAGTTTCTTTCTTCTGCATGTGGCTGTCCAGTTTTCCCAACACCATCTGTTGAAAACATTGCCCTTTTTTCCATTGGATATTCTTTCCTGCTTTGTCAAAAATAAATTGGCCATATAGTTGTGGGTTTATTTCTGGGTTTTTCTATCTGTTCCATTGATTTATGAGTCAAGACAGCTCTTAAAGGCTTTCCATCCCCTCTCACTGCTCTTAGCAGTGAGTCTGTCTTTCTCAGGCAGATATTCCGATGGGGCCGGAATCAAGAATATGTGAATGCAAAAGTAAACTGGCTCATTGAGGAACTCTCCTCCAAATAGAGTCACCTGCCCGGCTTGATAAAAACATTGGGATGCTCAGAATTTTTTTTTTTTTTGAACACAGGTTCTTGAGATAAAACTGACATCCAATAAACTGCATATATTTAAAGTGTACAATCTGATGTTTTGACAGATGTATGTACGCATGAAACCATCACTGCAATTAAGATAATGAACTCAACCATCCCCTGCCTGACAGACAGTTCCCTTTGTAACTTCTCCCTCGGGCTCCTGCCTATGTCATATCTAGTAAACTATTGTCTGATCTGAGCACATAAAAAAAATCACACCCATGTTTGCTAAGATTTTAACAGTTGGAACTATTGTACTTCCAACTTCGTATATGTTTGCATCTGAACCTCCATGGGCATCCCTGGAGAACTGATTTACTCAGGTAATGACTATACAGCACCGTTTATTAAAACCTATCAAACAGCAGACACATACACTGTCTGGTCTTATCTTCATACACCCTGAGTGGTGGGCAATATCGCTCTTTTCACAGATGGAGATGACGAGGCTCAAAGATCATAAATGGTGTGTCCAAGGTCACACACTGGCTAGTGTCCACAGTTGAGCTCAGCTGGCTGTTACCCCTGAGCTATGTGCTCCTCGGCAGGCCACGCTCCACACCCACCTCTGCCACCCCCACCCTGGACTTGAGAGAGATTCAGCATCAGGTAGGTTGCAGGGAGGCCCCACCTACTCTGTCTATCCAGGAACCCCCAAAGCCTTCACAAGTTGGCTCAGGAGAAGGCAGTGCCCTTTCAGGCAGCTGGCCCCCACCTCCCCGTGTGTTCAGAAGGGGCATGATAGCAGAGGGCCCAGATGTGTATTCAGATGCACCACTCACCAGAGGAAGGACTAGAGGCACAGAAGGTTAGCCACCTATCCAGGCTTAGATGGAGGGCACATGGGGCCTGGACAGGGCAGGTGAGTGGGGCCCTCTGCATGGCTCCAGCAGTGGGAGGCGGTGGCTCACATTTAAAGAGACCATACAGAAAGAAGAGAAGGACAAGAGAATGAGTCCTGACCCCCCCCCTCATAATCCTTCCCAGGGAGGTACATGTGCCAGAGTCCAGGGTGTGGGTGTTTATGCACTGAAGCCTAGAAAACACACATGTTCAAAGTGTTCCTACTCTTGCCTGTCCCACCGGCCACCAGTTGGCCAAGTCCCATGTGGGCATAGGGCCAGGCACCCGGGGACTTCAGCTGCAGAAGTGCTCCCCCTCTGCCCATCCCTCCTCCCTCCAGCTCCCTGCACAAGTCAGCAGAGTTCAGAGTCTGAACTCTGCCAAAACCATGCCCTTCACCTGGCCTGTCACCCACCCCTGTGTCTCCAGCCTACAAAGTCACACTCAGCCTAGCTTTAGTCCCTTTGTGGGCCTTCCCTGATGGCTTGGGCAGTCAGGAAGCCCTTTCCCCAGATCTGGTATCACGGGGCATCTGCTTCCCTGGTGGCACCACCATGGCCTCTCAGAAGTCAGGCTATCTGCAAGTTCTGTCTGCAAATGGGAGCTTGGGCAGCCCAGCAGGCCTCCAGCCCACTGTGGGAAGCAGGCACCCATGAGACCTGGCAATGCCAGGAGAGGCTGAATAATCCCAGTTTACCTACCCTATAGGGAAACAGTGCCTGGTCAGCTGCAGCCTCTGAAATCCAGACTCTCCAAGAAACTGAGTCACAGATTGGGGTGGCCCAAGTAGGAGGCATCCCTGGGCAACTGCAGAGGGGTATTTTTAAGTTCTGTTGTTTTTCATAAGAAAATATTTTTAGACCAAATAGCTCCTGAGTGGCGCCATGCAGCTTTAAGCTAATTATGCAATTAATCAGTAGGACTGGGATGGTGTGGGCAACCCAGTGAAGAGCATGCAGTGCTGCTCCACGGACTGGGACACAGACAGGAAGGCCACCAGGAGCAGAGACCACGCCAAGTTCAAGGCACTTCCCGGCACCCTCCCTCAGAGCAGCCTGGCCCTGACTCCTGCAGGGAAAGCGAGCACCCTCTCCCCAGGGGCTGAATCTGCAGCTCCCACAAGTGGAAGAGAAAGGTGTGATCAGGGTGGAGAGACTGCCCTTCTGGGAAGTGGGACACTCAGCTAAGGCCTGGGCCTGCAGAAGTCACAGATCCAGGAGCCAGCTTGCTCAGTGAGCCCCAGGACCCCCTGGTGCAGGGAAGCTGGGCACAGCTATCTGGGTGCTCCCCCAAGTGAGGGGACCTGCTGGGAGAACGGGGCTGCATTCCCACTTGGCCCTGCATGCCCTAACATGGGTTAGGGCTACTTCCTAATCCCTAATCCCTAATCCCTAATTCCCACCACGGCCCTAGTGGACAGGGCAGTTCACGCCATTCCCTTCAGCTCTGCTGAGTGAACACATGGGAGGGTGGAAGCTGCATATCTGCACCCCCAGAATGCACGGTGTAGGCTCCTCACCCCGGAAGTCCCCAAGATCCTCTTGCACATCTACAATCAACTGGGTTTCCCTGGGGGTGGGCCTCCCTGGCACCCTCCCAGGAGGGGCAGTGAGGAGAGCAAGCTCTAGGATGCCTCAGTCAGGGGAGAGAAATCCTTTTTTTTTTTTTTTTAACTGGGGAGAGAAATCCTCCCCTCATATTCAGACTCCCACTTGGACCTTCATGACACTGACGGAAGTTGGCCCCTGGGGAAGGTGAGCCAGATCCAGGGCTATAGCATCGGGGGCCCTTCTCACTGGTTTCTCTTCTCTCCACTGGGTTTAGAGATCTCGAATCTCATCTGTGCCTCATTTTCCTTTTCTTATGACAGGACAGGGAGGCTCCTGGCAGGGCCATCTGAGCATTAGGGGAGGGAACCCGTGGGTCCACCCACATGTACTCACCCAGCCTGGCACAGCAGGTGCAGGGCAAAGCTGGAGACGACACTGCTTTAAAGTTCCCACTGGGACTTATAAAAACGGGAAAGTGGGCTTCAGCCTAAGGAAGGGACTTTGTCCCTACAGACATTCTTTCTCCTCTGTTTTCTTTTCTTTTCCTAAGTAAACAGGACTATGTGGCTATTCTGAATTTTGAGAGGCTTCATGCTTTGGAACAAAATGACCCATGAATAAAAGCACGCCTCACGGTGATCAGCAGAGCAGCCCGTTCACTAAAATGCAGTCCCTCGGTGCCTGAGCTGAGACGGCAGGGCCCTGCCTCTGCCCGATGCCAGGAGGAGCCCAGCCACTGGCAGATATGGTCCTGCTCTGAGGGACAGCAGCAGGTTCTGTCCCAGGGACCACAGCGAGGGTCGGTCTTCCAAGCAGTTCAGCTGTCCCAGCCCATGGGTCTCTGAGAGCAGGCCAAGCCAGGGCAGGGGCAGGATGGAGATGCCTGCTCCTGTCCCTCGGCTGTTAATGCCACATGGCCTCTGCACCGAAACTCTGCAGTTTCTGCCGGAGACTGGAGCGGATGATCGGTTCCATTTCCATCTTTCCCTTTCACTCCCTGCACCCAAGGAGGAGGCATTTGGACTTTTCAAAAGATCTTTGTTAAGAGCGCGTCATTCTGCCATCAGGGCTGGTGATTGCCG
This sequence comes from Nyctereutes procyonoides, assembly GCF_905146905.1. Taxonomy (NCBI): domain Eukaryota; kingdom Metazoa; phylum Chordata; class Mammalia; order Carnivora; family Canidae; genus Nyctereutes; species Nyctereutes procyonoides. The sequence goes on from NW_026575106.1 coordinate 284,102, forward strand.
AGAGGGTGAGACTGGCCGGGAGATGTCACCTCCCCAGTTTCTGAGGGTTGCACGGGCGTGAGAAAAGCACGTGCTCCAGTCCCGCGAGGCGCCCAGCCGCGGCCCCGCTGCACGCTGCAGCATCCCCAGAAGAGGCTCCCCTCCGCTGTGCTCCCGGAGCCCTGCCTTTGCTCAGCGCCACTCAGCCTGACAGACTCCTCAGCCTTCAGGACCCTGCTTGCTCCAGCCGAGCCTTTCCCTGGACCCCAGCCCACCCCGGAGACGCCGGTGCGGCCCGCTCGTCTGCGCACATCTTGTCTGGCCTGGCAGGCGTCTGCTTCAATATCTGTCCCCTCCCCAGACAAGCACCTGCGAAGCCTGTGTTAACTGGGCACGGATTTCCCTGCTAGGGCCTCTCCCCCCGGTTCCGGGGGTTCCTTCCCATCCTTCTCCAGTGGGTGCTGACCCCTCACCCAGCCTGAGCGAGAAGCAGCCTGGCCCTGTTCCCGGCCAGCTGGAGGAGGTGGGTGAGCCCGCCACTCACCACCCACTATGCTGCCGCAGCGGGTCCCCATCGCTTGACCCAAAATAGCCTGGACTGGGAAACCAAAGTGTGACCGGGACGATGCAGCCCAGCTGTTAAGAAGGCAGCATCCTCACCTCCTCCCTACTCTTTCAAATTCAGCTCAAGCCCATCTCCCTAGAGAAGCCTGTGCCACGGCCTCAGCCCTCTGCGTGGGCTCCTGGGCACTTGCCACCCACTCTGCTCCTGGGGCACCCCGAGAGGTGTTCCATGGGAGAGGACACCTGCAGGGCTGTGGGGGAGAAGACATGAGAGCAGAGGAGCAGGGCAATGGGAGTTGGGAAGATGGAAATCATGAGGATGAGGTGGTTTAGCACCTGCCTTGGACCCAGGGCTTGATCCTGGAGACCCGGGATCGAGTCCCATATCGGGCTCCCTGCATGGAGCTTGCTTCTCCCTCTGCCTGTGTCTCTGCCTCTCTCTCTCTCTCTCTCTCTCTCTCTCTCTCTCTCTCTCTCAGTCTGTGTCTCTCATGAATAAATAAATATTTTTTTTAAAAAAGGAAGTCATGAGGATGGGTAATACCTGAGTTCACCGAGTAGAAAAATCTGGACCTTAGCTACCACCGAGCTGTGGGGACAGGGCATCAATGAGTGGGGAAGCAAGCACAGCTTCCCAGGAAGAAGGGGGCCTCAGGTGATAAGAGGGGGTGCGAGCTGGCTACCCACTGGCTCTTTGCTGTCATCTCCAGTTTCTCCCTCTCTCCCATGGCTTGGGGGCACATCAAGCTTACTCCCGTCCAGGGCCTTTGCACTGGCTCTTCCTTTTGCCTGGATGAGCTCCTCTTCTCTAGAAGGAGCCCACAGGGCTCCCCAGTGCTTGCCTGGCCTCTAAGTGTGTCCTCCTCAGACAGCCCTGAGTGTAAGGAAGCCCTCCTATAGCTGGTCCTGTTAGTGGTCAGTAAGGCTCTGCAGAGAGACCCACAGAGGGTTCAAAAGTTGCTGGGATGAATAAGTCCAGAGTAAGCAGCATTTTATCTAAACCATTACTTCATTCCTGGCACCAATTTACTCCTGTATCTCAGCCTTTACTATTAATTATAAGAAATAACTGCATCGATATTAAATTCTACTTCAAGTTTTAAATACTGTGTTCTGTATCCTTATGTTTGTTTCAAGGCTGACAAGGTGCAAAATGCTGTTCCTTATTTAGCACCTATAGTATTTTATATTTTCGCCATCTGTTCCATGCACACACACACTGCATGGATATGAGGGTTGGCAGCCCTCAGTAGTCCTGTTTCCTAAACTCTTTCCTACAAGGTCAGCTTTGTGTCTTCAACACTTGATCAAGGCAACTTTTTAGAAAATGTCCAATACTTGAACATGAGGCCTGTTCCTTTTTTTTAATGGTAGAAATTAGCTTCACTTTTAGATCAAGTTATGCTATATTCCAATACAGAGCAACTATCACATCTTCCATATACAAGCACATGACATTCAACAGCATGTACAAATGCTAAAGACCTCAAAATCAAATTGACCAGGAAAAGAAGTCGCTGAAATCAGAGTAGACTGCCTCCTCCTAAGACATCAGATCAGAACATTTCCTTCCATTCCTCCGTCCCTTTCTGACCATCCTTTTCCTAATTCTAACACCATGGAAGTTTTTTTGATGCTTTTGTCCACTTTTTGCCTTTCTCTGGCCTGGAAAGAATGCCATGGTTCACAAATCTCAGGCCACAACTAAGGAAGATAATCAGATTACCTATAGTTCTGATTTCCACCGCCTCCGTTTTTCTGGGACAAGCTCACTGGATAAACACTTCTGGGGAAGTGAAGACACAGCGACATGAAATACATAAATAGGTTAACTGACTCAAAGAAATATCCCTGAGGTATCAATCAATGTCAAGTTTATATGGTAGTACCCCCCTCTTACCTAACACCCCCAGTGGAGGCCTAAAACCGTGGATAGTACCAAACCTTATGTATACTGGTTTCCCCTAAGCATACATACCTATGATAAAGTTTAGTTTATAAATTAGGCACAGTAAGAATTTAATAGCAATAATGAATAATACAATAGAAGAATTATAGCATTATATTGTGATAAAAGTTATGTGAATGTGGTCTCGCTTGCTCTCAAAAATATCTTGTATTGCACTTACTCTTCTTGTGATGATGTGACATGGAAAAATGCCTGCATGATGAGATGCAGTGACATGAATGTCATATGCATTGTGACGTAGCATCAGGCTACTGCTGACCTTCTGACATTGGGTCAGGAGGAGGATCATCTGCTTCTGGACCACAGTTGTCCTTGGGTAACTGAAACAGTAGAAAGCCAAACCATGTATAAAGGGGCAACTATTGTATTTGTACAAGACATAGCCTCCTCCTCTGTTGCTTTTTTGCAAAGATGCTTCCTTTGTAACTTTATGTTAGAATTGTTGTCCTCTTTCTCTTCTTCCTACGCCTTGTCACCTTTTTTTTAAATTTTTATTTATGATAGTCACACACACAGAGACACAGGCAGAGGGAGAAGCAGGCTCCATGCACCGGGAGCCCGACGTGGGACTCGATCCCGGGTCTCCAGGATCGCGCCCTGGGCCAAAGGCAGGCGCTAAACTGCTGCGCCACCCAGGGATCCCATCACCTTTGTTTTAAATAAACTCAAAGTTTATTTTAGTCATTATTCTTGATCCTTAAGGAAAACTACAATGTAATTGGAAAATAATATATTTATGTCTGCTACAGTATCAAAGAAACATTTTAATCCAATCTCCACTAAAAACCCCAACAAGAAGAGCCACTGCATGATTTTGGAAAAGTGAAAATTAATAGAAAGAGGCATCATGAAGGCCAAATTATCACCAAAAGGTGGTGCTGGTAGTGGCACTGCTTCCTATCCATGAAAGCTACAACATGGTTGATAATCTTAGCACTCAAGGAAATATCTGACAGAGAATTACTTTTATATTGTGGGCTTCCTTAGGGCAAGGATATATTCAGATTCTAATACAGCACTTAGACCAACAGTAAATGCACAATAAGTACTTGTTGCATTGACATGTTTCTTTTATAATTGATGTAGTGAATTCTTAGTAACTCATCTCTTATATAATATCTTGCAGTTAGGTTATTATTATTATTTTTTTAAAAGATTTTATTTATTCAGAGAGAGAGAGAGAGAGAGAGGCAGAGCACAGGCAGAGAGAGGCAGGCTCCATGCAGGGAGCCCGACGTGGGACCCGAACCCGGGTCTCCAGGATTTCGCCCTGGGCCGAAGGCAGCGCTAAACCGCTGAGCCACTGGGCTGCCCCAGTTAGGTTATATTGAAGGACATTTTGCAGCCCATCCCCTGCTCCTCTGTGGCACTTAACATCAGAAAAATATGAATGTATTGTCTCTTATTTAGCTCCTTAACCCTCGAGAATATAAGGGATTCCATTTGTTTTGTTCAGTGCTGCATCCCCAGCACCTAGAACAGTGCCTGGCACATACAAGGTACCATTAAACATTCATTGTATGACCAGACGAATGTATTGAAAAGGATTGGACTCAGCTGTGAAAAACATTTACTTTGCCATGTGTTAAAGAGAAAACATGAATTTAAGTGGATGTCATGAGCTAACTCCACTGAAAGGAAGTGGAGAGGGATGAACGGGGCAGAGTAGGGAGGGAGATGTAAGTAGAATCAAACTCTCCATGTCCTTGGAAGGAATTCCATCATTTAGTCAACATTTAAAGTGCAAAAAGCAAGAAGTAACAGTGTAGGCACCTTACTTAGAATCAGAAAAAAATAACAGAAGGAAGACCCAAAAGCCTTAAATGGGAAGCTTCTGGGGCATCGGCTACCATTTTCTTTATAAACCTTGTAATGTGTTTAAATGTTTTAGACAATTTTTGCATATCACGTGGGTAAAATCTGAAAATTAACTAATGAAAGATAACTTGATTTGATGCTTTATGTCATTAAATTCACAGATTTGTTCAATTTTGTTAAATCGAAGCAACTTTTTGAGTACTTTAAAAATTAAACTTTTTATTTTGAAATACAGATTCACATGCAGTGCTAATAAATAATACAGATAGATTTTGTGTACCTTTTACCTATTTCATTCCAATGATAGTATCTTGCAGAACTATACTGCAGTGTCACAATCAGTTGACATTGATACAGTAGAGACAAAACATTTCCATCACCACTAGTGTCCTTCATGCTGACTCTTATTGCTACACACTTCCCTCCCAGTTCCCTGAGGAGAGGAGTTTCCTGACCCCTAATCCTACCCCATCCTTAACCTTTGGAAAACACTAAATTTGTTTCCATATCTAGCATTCTGTCATTTCAAGAATGTCACATAAATGAAATCATAAGGAATGTGACTTTTGGCTTTGGCTTTTCTCGCTCAGCGTAATTCTCTAGAGATTCATCCAGGTTGATGGCTGTATCAACAGTTTGCTGCTTTTTATTGCTGAGTAATATTGCATGGCATGAATGTGCCTTTGTTTGTCGGACAATTCACTTATTGAAGGACATCTGGAGTGTTCCTGGTTTTCAGCAACTACCCAAAAAAATCCCAAACCCCCCAACCAACCAACCAACCAAACAAACAAACAAAACTGCTATGTACTTTCTTGAATAGATTTTTGTGTAACCACAAATTTTCATTTCTCAGATATAAATGCCCAAGAATGCAGTTGCTGGGTCATATGGTAGTTGCATGTTTAGTTTTTAAAGAAACTACCAAACCATGTCCTAGAGTGGCTGTACCATTTCACATTTTCACCAGCAACGTATGAGTGACCCAGTTTCTCTGCATCCTCACCAGCATTTGGTGTTATCACTATTTTCTTATTTTAACCTTTCTGATCAGTGCATAGTGGTTTTTGTTTACATTTCCCACTGGTCAAGGCTGTTGAGCATCTTTTCATGTAGCTATTTGCCATCTCTTTGGTGAAATGTCTCTTTATGTCCTTTGACCATTTTCTAATTGGATTATTTCTTTCACTGTTGCATTTTGAAAATTTGTTGTATGTTTTAGACTACACCTTTGTCAGATATGTGATTTGCAAATATACTTTCCCAGACTGTAGCTTATCTTTTCATCCTCTTCATTGGATCTTTTGCAAAGCTAAACTTCTTCACTTTGATGAAGTCTACTTTATCAATTTTTAAGTGGATTGTACCTTTGGTGTCAAGTCTGAGAATATTTTTGCCTAGTCCTAGATCCTGAAATTCTTCTCTGTTTTTTTTCCCAAAAGCTTTATAGTGTTAAGTTTTATATTTAAGTCTATTATTCTTTTTTATATTAATTTTTTATTAGGTGTGAAGTTGAGTTATTTTTTAGGAGGGAGGTTTTGTTTTTTTTTTAATTTTTTTTAAAATTTTTATTTATTTATGATAGTCACAGAGAGAGAGAGGCAGAGACACAGGCCTAGGGAGAAGCAGGCTCCATGCACCGGAAGCCCGATGTGGGATTCGATCCCGGGTCTCCAGGATCGCGCCCTGGGCCAAAGGCAGGCGCCAAACCGCTGCGCCAC
>NW_026575107.1:0-238756 GCF_905146905.1 Nyctereutes procyonoides
CTTTTTTTTTTAACATATCCAAAAAATTTTATTATTTTACATTAACATTGTGGCAGTTAAACAAAATAATCAAGTTGTCTCATGGACTGGAAGGTGACTTATTAATTCCCTCTCATTTCCAAACCTCATCAAGCAGTCACTACTTTTATGAGGTAAGTCAGCTGAATGCTTGAAATCCAGATGAATTTTAAGATCTTCAGTTTGTCCTGTTGAATATTCACAGTATTGACATAAATAAATCCCTTCAGATAAATGTGAATTTAAATGTTTGCAATATTCTAGCAGACTTGAAAAGCCTTTCCCACAGTCATCACAAACATGAGGAAAAATTTTAGTATGTTCAATAGCAACATGCCTGTTAACATTTGTATGAAGTCTACTCCGAAAACCACATACTTGACACACAAAGAAGTTCTTACATTTGTCAAAGGTAATTTTGCTTAACGGGCTGTACTGTCCATGTGCTCCATTGTTATACTTATCACTTAATTCAATTAATTTACATGCATGTTCATTTACCACATGGCTATGCAAGTCTTCCGGATCATTCGTTTCATGTTCACAAAACTGACACAAGTACTGTTCGTCACAGCTGTGCTCCTGGAAACGTAGGTAGAGTTCACTGCTTGATGCGAACTGTACATCGCACTGCTCACACCGGTAGAGGTGGTCACTGAAATGGGTGTCTGCAATGTGCTGGCTGAGGTTCTCAAAAATTACCGTTTTATAATCACAGTATTTACAAATGTAGGGATCCTCTTCATGCAGTTTGGCATGTTCGATCAAAAGCATGTTAGTAGAAACACTCTCCTTGCATACTCGACACACGTTTGAATCAGTACGCTTATGCTTCAGGATCATATGCTGCTTTAAATCAGAAAAATATTTGCTGTTGAAGTCACAAAGTTCACACTCACAGAGGCCACTGCTATTAGCTGCCAGTAAAGGCCATCTCTGTTGGGCAGTCACATTCAAAGCCTGGCTCTTATCTAGAATTTTGCAAAGTTTAGCTGGTGGCTCTTCATCAGTTTGGTCTTGGAGACTCTCCGAGGAATTGTTTTCGGTCTCTAGATCATAATCTTCAGAAATTGCATGCACTTCTGCAGCCATTGGAACATCGTCAGCAGTGTGAACTCCTATAGGACTCTCCTCTCCAGCTTGTTGGTTGACTGACTCAGGTGAGTCACACTCTTCATCACAAGTTTCAATATCAGCAGATTTTTCTGTAGAAAAGGCAGTGTGGTCTAGAATTCTAAGTACAGGGCTGGGAACCAGGTAGTTCTGTGTCTACTTCTGGCCTTGATCCCATCTGTAAATTCTGGCAAGTCATTTGATCAGAATCATCATCATCAGAATCATCATCTCTCTGCAATGAGATGAGCCGCTTCAAACTACTCGCGTCCCTAGGTTGTACTGAAAAAAGAAAAAAAAAAAAAACCCAGAAGGGGCGTCGGAGCCCCGCGAGGAGGGGCCCAGGGCACCGGCCGGGGCCAGCCGGGCACCCGCGGTCCCGAGCCCAGGCGCCGCGGGCCGCCGAGGGGCGGCCGGGCAGGAGCCGCCGGCCACGCGCCGGGCCCACGGGCCGCCTAGGCGACCCCAAAGGAGCCAGCGCCGCCATCCCGCCCGAAAACGGAGGCAGGGGTTCATTTTAAAGGAGGCCGTCGGGCCTGCCCTGGCCTCTCCCGCGGGAGGCTGCGCCCGCGCACTCCCTGCGACCGCGGGGCCCGCCCGCCCGCCCAGGCGCCGCTCCCGGCGCCCCCGGGCCTCCGCGCCTCTCGCCCTGCCCGCCAGGCCCCAGGCCCAGCTCGCCGGCCGCGCTCCCAACCGGAGCCTTTCGAACATTCCTAACGGGCCCTGGCCCTGGGTGAGACAGGACTGGGGTCGATCGGTGCCACCCTGCTGGAGAGCCACTGGAGGAAGTTCCCCAGCCTTGAGTGCGAGGGAGACACTATTATATAGGCTTTGGGGAAAAAAATGAATATATAGGCTTTTGTTTAAGAGAGGTAGGACTTCTCCCTTAGAGTGTGGAGGCCCAGTGCAAATTCTGGACAAGGGAAAGACCTGGTCACAGGGGAACTGGGTTCATAAAGGTCCCTTTGACCTCAGGCTGAGAGGCAGATTACAAGAGGTAGAGTCTGAACAATACAAGGCAGATCTCTCCCTCCCTCCCTTCCTCCCTCCCTCCCTCCCTTCCTTCCTTCCCATCTATTTTTACCAACACACAATTAGCAAGTTAATTGTTCCCTGCTTTTCTTGGGCCATTCACTTAGGTATTTCAAAGAATGGAACATTTTCCCCATGAATTTCCATGCTTCCTGGAAAACTGCTTTTCTGAAGTGGTTCTTTTTTTTATTTTTATTTTTTTTTAATTTTTATTTATTTATGATAGGCACACAGTGAGAGAGAGAGAGAGAGGCAGAGACACAGGCAGAGGGAGAAGCAGGCTCCATGCACCGGGAGCCCGACGTGGGATTCGATCCCGGGTCTCCAGGATCGCGCCCTGGGCCAAAGGCAGGCGCCAAACCGCTGCGCCACCCAGGGATCCCAGTGTGGTACTCAAGGAACTGGTTCTGAGAGATGGGGACTGGTTCTTTTCCTTGCTTTGCTCTTGTCCATCAGCTTTCTGGAATGATGAGAACTGTCCGAGTAAACCTTAGCACTGGGCCACCATGCTATGGTTAGAGCTGTTGCCTGATGTAAGAGGCCCCAGGCTTTCAGTTCCCCTTTGGGGAAAAATTATTTTACTGAAAATCACTCACTGCCCCCAACATGTTTAGCCAAGATGTTCTCATTTTCTCGGAGCCAGAATAAACTGGCAGGGTGCTAGAGTCAATGCCGGCTGGGACCCACGTGTGCTTCCGCTGGCCGAGGAGTGATAGACGAGGCAACAGCGTCCTTCGACTCAGACTTTCTCCCGGCCTGATTTATTGCTCCCGTCTCTTGCTCTGGCTTTTTGCTAAGATTTCCTTCCAAAATCTTCACTGCGGATCCAGGATTGTCCATGTGGGTTTTTGCTTTGCCACTGTTGACGGAGAGCTTTGGGTGAATGCCCTGGCACCACCCACTCCTGCCCTATCTGCAGGAATCATCTTTAATCTGTCAAAACCCAGATCTGTTCACAGGCTGTGAAGGGTGGCTCCTGTCCAAAGCCACTTCCACCCCTTCCCCTGTTCCTGCCACATGGTGGCTGAGCAAATGGCTTCAGAGGCTCGAGGCTAGCCCAGTCTCTTTGAATCCGGACCCAACGTCTCCTAGTCTGTCTGGTCCCTTGCATCAGAGATCTCTTTGTGAAATAATGCAATAATGTTTTCTCAAGAGAACTGGAGTAGCCATTTATTTTGGCTCCACCATATTGATTCAAGGAAATCTCTTCCCTCTTCTTTAAATTGTTACTGGAGTCAGCAGGGTTTTTGTGCTCAACCATTTGCCCAGGGCGAAACCCCTTCCACCCAACCCCTCTGGATTATATTTGCCGAAGTGGGAAAACACTCAAGCAAAATATCTTCCCCAGAATTAGTGAAAGACTCCTTTTAAGATAGTTAATAAAAATCAGGCATCTCTTTTGGTATGACTTTTCATTTCAGAAGCCAAAGTATAGCCTGGCTTTTAAGACCTGCAAGCCGCACAAGGCCTTTGCTGGGTGGGTTGGCGTCTCTTTCCAGACGCCTGGAGCTCTGGAGTTCCCGCTCTGAGGAGAGCTTGTCTGTGTGCATGTCTGACTCTCCCTCTCACACATAGTTTACATTTTCCTGTCATTGCAATGTCACTCCGGCTGCACTGTATGAAACTAGTATTTTTATTTTTGACCTTTGAGAATTTTTTTTCCTCCTTGCACCTAGAGACAGTGAAGCTGAACCATGAATCTTAACCACAAAAATTTTTCTTGTGTTTCCCTAAATTGCAAGCCATCTAAGACTGGTCTCAGGATATTCTTGTGTAGCTGCTGCCACACAGTTCCTTTTCTTTGGAGTGGTAGTGAGGGCAGGTATGTGTGGCTTGAAAGGATCTTCAGGGTCCTTCTGGTAAACACCACCCTGCACCCATTGAGACTCTCGGGTCTAAATGAAGGCATAGTTAATTTGGCCTCTTGACTAAACTCACAAGAGTCTTGGTCAGGGTTTCAACTCTGAAACCTCAATCAAACCATTTAATAGTTTTGATATGGTCAAAATGGTTGAATTGGTTATGTATGGATGTCTACATGTGGCTATATTTCAAGTTCTTCTGTCTTTATGAGAATTCTCTAAACTTTTGCACAATTCCTCCAGTATCTCCTCCATTGGGCTTAAATTCCTTGGAATAAGTTTGGCAGTTTGTTAGCCATTTGGAGTGTCAGATTCTTCATTTGTAAAATGGGAGTGTTGTGAGGATTTGCAGCGTTGTGAGGATTAGAGGCAGGGTGTGTGGGTTACCAAGCACAATGCCAGGAATGCAGTAGAGCACTAGGGAAAGGAGTGCTACACCTGAGGTGATGATAGTGATATTTACAGTTGAGATTAAAACAACTTGATTTTTTTCTTCTCCCCAATACATTCTGATCTTTATAGGCATGGTAAGCTGGGATTCCCAAAATTGAAAATGAGGGTGAAAAGCCACTGTATTTTGAGCTTCTACTATGTGCCATGCTGTCGGGTTAGGTGCCTGCATGTGCTCTTTCATTAGTCCTCATCTCAGTGCTCTGAAATGGCACTAATAGTCCCATATTATAGATAAATACCCTGAATCTAAAGAGGCTAGTTATATATCAGTCAAGGCTCTTGGTTACAGCAATGGATTGATTTAAGCAGAAAAAAAATTTATGCAAGGGGTATCAAGATGCTCACAGAATCACTGGGAAGATTAGGGGACAGGCTTAGAAAACAGGGCAGGAACAGGCTTAGAACAAATGCTCTAAAATCTGCAGCCAAATCCACACCACAGAACTGTTCCCCAATACCACTGGCCCTGGACCCTGGGAGCTGCCGCCACCACTGCAGCCATTTAGAAACCAGTCCTTGCCGCCACTGTTGCTACTGCAGAAAGAATGCTCTCTTTATCTTGAGTCAACAGCTCCCAATTCTGAATCTGGGGTGGGTATCTCCTTACCCCAGCTTAGATCACATGCCTGTGTCCTACTGAAAGGGATGCTGGGAACACTGACTTTCAGGTAAAGAAAATTCATGTTCCAAAACTCATTTGGTGTGGAAATTTTCAAACATAGAAAGAGAATCAGAAGTTAGGGTAGCCCAAAAGTCATTAAATAGCTACCCCATTGAGAAATCTGTATTCATCACCCAATCTGGACACACCCAAATGCTGTTACTAGGTGATCTTCCATGGGGAGTATCTTTGCCTTCTCCAAGCACCAGACTTCAAGTCTTTTCTCTTGACAGGTATAACTACTGCTGTAAATACTGGTGCTTTTAATAAACAGAATACACGTTAATAGCCCCCTGCCAAAAATCCCTTGGTACCTAAATGAGAGGGGTTTGGAGGCTGAGGACTCCTTAATACACAGACTTTGACTCATGGGTGGAAAACATTTCTGAGATGGTCTAACTCACTTCTTCATCTGTAGTGGAGAAAAGTCCATGTGGGATGCCATCAGCTTCACAGATGGATTATATTACTCAATAAATAGCCTTACCCTGCCCTAGAATCTCAACACATAGAACACTCTGAGAGAAAGAAGAAAACTTCCTCCAAAAAATAAAATCATACCACCAGATAAAGCAAAAATTGGTTACAACTATCCCATAGGACAATTTAACAATATGCAAGCATTGGGAGCCTTACAAATATGTCTGATTCACTAAATCCTATTTTTTAGAAATCAGGTCTGGGGAAATGTAGACAAAAGTGTAGAGAAAGTTTATGTTCCAGAATATTTATTTATAACAGGGTAATTTACACTAGAAAAATATTGGTCCTGATTTAAAAATATATATACATTGTACCCACACATATTCATATAAAAAATCCAATAAGAAAGATACCAAAATGTCAATTTTATAATTGTGAGATTTTCTCTCGGGTGGAGGGATTGCAGTTGATTTTTAAATGTTATTTTAAGGGACTCCTGGGTGGCTTAGTGGTTGAGCATTTGCCTCTGGCTCAGGGTGTGACCCCAAGGTGCTGGGATCAAGTAGGGAGCCTGCTTCTCCCTCTGCCTATGTCTCTGCCTCTCTCCCTCTCTGTCTCTCATGAATAAATAAATAAAATCTTTTTAAAAAGATAAAATAAATGTTATTCAAAAAATATTTTTGGGACTTCCAGAACTTTTTACAATAAATATGTACTTCTTTTATAATTAGAAAAATAGTATGTATTACATTTTAAAAATTCCATCAGATATACCATCTTCAAAGAAACCGAAGAGAAAAAAGTTAAACCAGTATTCAGGGGAGAAGGATGGTTCTGTCCATCCCTAGGGGCCCTCTGGGTAGAGGACAAATTAAAACCTAAAAGTTTAAAGTCAATCAGTTTGTCTTCATAGGCTTTAGATGGGGAAAACTTCAGTCATTTTCCTTGCCTGGCACTCTTGTGGTCAGAGGATGAAATCCAATCATGGGGTCAGTTGGGTTTATACATTCCATGGCAAACCAATTTGGCCATTTCTCTGCATTTCCCAAAAGTTCTCTGACTTCCTAGACAGGAATTGTGAGCACAGGGAGACCTTTATGCTGGTTCCTGCAGCACATCTGGTTAACAGCATGTGCCAGATGGGCTCCCTTTCATCTGGGGAGAGGGGCAGGAGGGGGCACACGAGCCTCTGTAGGTCCAAGGATCTTCCCCAGTGGAGGCTCCAGTTCTTGGTGAAGTATTTCAAGTTAGGATGTAAGTGTATCATGTTGGAATCCCAACGTTTTTTAACTTTAGGGAAATATGCTTTTTATTAGAGTCTGCCCACCTAACTTAGTTTCACTGCTCAACCCAAAGATGTTTTAGACAAACTATTGGCTGGTTTCTGACACCATGGTACATGACATGAGTATTCATTGAACATCTACTATGTGCCCTACACTGTCTCCGCACTGAGAGAGACAGCAATGAGCAAGACAGTGTGATCCCTGGACTCAGGAAGCTCGCTTCCACCAGTAAGAAAACACATTGCCCTGGTGTGTCTTCCTGCACTTGGGCACAGACTGCTGACTTTCTGCACTCACAAACCCATCTGTTGGTTGTTCTCTACCCAGCCTCTGATAGTACCAATCTTTCCATCACCTTTGACATGGAAGTAAAACTCTAGAAAATACTCAAGTAAAACTCTAGAAAATACTCAAGTCTACAAGTCCAAGAATAGTGAAAAAAGAGTATTTCTGGAAGAGGATGAGTGATTGACTTCATCCAGTAGCTAGAAAATAAAAAAAAAAGGATGAGATAGGTGAGTGGCCAGTACCTACTAGGAGAGAGAAATAAATGGAGGGACGGCTGAGAGGAAGTGTCGCTGCAGCCTTATCGGACTTTGGCAAAGCTGCAGTATAGGATTGGCTCAGTCTCTTCTCAGGAGCTTCTCCTGGCTATGCCTCTGCCCACCTTGCCCCCTACATTGTCCTAAATGTTGTCCTTTTATTCCTCATTCTTTGCAGAAACTCTGGGTGAAAGGAAGCCAGCCCATTCCTTCTCCTCTTTCCCTACTCACCAACTCCTCCTTCCTCCAGCCCTGAGGCCTGAATATTCCTACTGAAGCACTTTCCGGACAACTAGCCCAGTTGGGCCTTATCAACCCTCCTGTGTCAATGGAGGACAAATGTCTCTTTATCCAGAAATCAGCCAACCAGAAGCCTACCCACTGAAATCTTTTCCATTTGGACCAGTATTTTTATAACCACATCTGCTTTACTTTTTTGGTAAATTCAGTGGTTAGGCTGAGAACTGTAGACAACCAGTTCTCTACAAAACTAAACACTTTTTACAAGGACTTCTCAAGAGTTTAAGATGCCTTTTCATTTATTAAAGATAGATGGAATGGTGCTTTGAAAAGTTGTTTTATATATTTTGTGCCATTCTTCAACTTAAAAGAAGCCAATTTTGTATGCTTTAGGTAAAGGACTTTAAGAGTGCAGGCAGGAAACAAAATTGACCTCAAATGGTTCAAATTAGGGAACTTTTGGAAAATGACCACTTAATAGAGGGATGATAATCAGGCTAGAGGGAATCCACAAGGGAAACTGAGGCATCTAGAGACTAGCAGCAGTGGGGAATCCACCTCTGGTCCTGGAGGGGCGAGGAGAGGAGCCAGTGTTACTGAAGAGCCGGTGAAGCTGGAGCCTGAGAGGGAGCTGGTGGAAACCACAGCCTCAGAGGGATGCAGCCTCCACCAGAATCAGATGCTGCAGCAGAATAGGGGCCGAAAGAAACACCCTGACCTTTCTCTCCTCCCACCTGCTCATGTCCACCGGAAGCCAGATGGCCAAAGGAGAGGTCAAAGGAGGCAGACGATGCAGTCCCTAAGGGGATCCTCATCCCAGGACACAGAACACGTCAGAAAAAGGTACAAAATGTATTGGGCAGGGCACTAGTGGGCAGAATTTAAAGAATAACCAGGAGAGATACTCTCCCTCAGACCCAGAATATGGAATTACTCAGCATTGTTTTCCATCGACTCTTACTAAATGTCATTTTATTGGTCAAACCTCCCAAGAGTTGTGGGTTAGTTTTTTTTTTCCTCCTGCAAATGCTTTCTGAAAGTCATGGCTGGTTATCCCTGTAACATTATCATTTTCATTTATTTAAAAATATTTATTGGGTACTTACTTACTATGTACTGGGCACTATTGGAAAAAGTCCCATTTGCCTCCCACTCATCATTCCCATTCATAGGGATCATTTAACCTTCCACTTTTAAATAAAATACCAAATAGTCTTTTCCATTTGGACCAGTATTTTTATAACCACATCTGCTTTACTTTTTTGGTAAATTTCAATTCTGTTTGACTTGATAGTCTGTCCTGGACAACTGACCCCCAAAGCCTCTCTGAATCTAACAGAAAGTTTATAGTCTTTTTCTGGGCTAGAACTCAAGTTGCTGATGCCTGTGTGTGTGTGTGTGTGTGTGTGTGTGTGTGTGTGTGTGTTTGCAGGAGCAACACTTTTGGTTCTGTGAACTTTCAAAATAAAACTTGGTCTTATTGAATGTAGAAAATACTTTAACGAGAAAACAATCCTTTTCAAGAATCTGTCCATATCAGAGGCAAATTTTTTGACTGTAGCCCTCAATAAAAAATACATTGTATATTTGAACCTAGTTTCATGAAACTATACTCACTACTACTTTGTTTGATGCATTCAATTTTTTCTATCCTATTCTATTTCTTTTTTAAAAAATGCTGATAGTAACCCCCTAAATTGATTTTATACAGTATTAATGGATTGCACTCTGCAGTATGGAAAACACGGTCTACATGATATCTTGATACTATTTTTAAAATAGACCCAGCACCAGAATCTATATTTAAAAGGTGGTTAAGATAACCTAAATGTTTATTTCTTAGCCATCATCAAATGCGCCAATCTCAACGTTTTTCTTTCTTTCAAGAAAGCCAAGCTGGTCTGACCAGCAGCTTTCCCCTATTCTCCCCTACTCCCCAGTCTGGTGAAGGGTTCTGCATTTACTGCCAGTCTGGCTTGTGGCTGGAACTGATTAGTAATAGGGATGGGCATCTGTGGCTTACCAACCCATCTTTGTAAACACAACCAGTGTTTTTTGTTTATTTTAACCTGAAGAAATCTGTTTGACTTGCAGTTGTTGGGGGAAGGTTCACTGCAAAGATAGCACAGGGGGTCCTGGTGGGCACCTGACTCATCGTGGAGGGACTGGAAGAATTTAGATGAGAATAAAGTCCTCTCCCACCACCGAGACTATGAGGGAGGGGACCAGGTGGATGAGAATCATTACTGCCATTCATCGGGCACTTACTGTGTGTTAAGGGCATTCTATACACTATCTCACTTCATTCTTACAGCAATCCAGTGAGTAGGTGTTACTATCTTCATTTTAGGGCAGAGGGAAGTATTAGGAGGAAATGGAAATTCAAGTGGTTTTATAACTTTCCAAAGCCCCCACAGGTTGTGTGAAGTTGAACTAGACATTACTTTTACCCATGAAACTATAATGTTTCCTCTTTTGTCTCTGATCTGCAAACAGGAGCAGGTAGAAAAATTTCTTTTTGCTACTGGGTCATTGGGTGTGGGGTTTGGAGTGTGGAGGCTCTCTTCTAGTTTCTGGGGTTGCCTTGGGAAAGATACCACCCCTGTGTCTGAATTTCTCAGCTGGAATTTAGAATTCCAGATATAACACAAATAAGTAATTGAAAACTAGGGGCGCCTGGCTTGCTCAGTCAGAAGGGCACGTGACTCTTGACCTTGGGGCTTGTGAGTTTGAGCCCCGCATGGGGTGTAGAGATTACTTAAATAAATAAATTTAAAAAGAAATCATTGGAAACTATAGCAGCTAATATTAACATTCAGCTGTTGATAATAGCAACACACTTCTAAGAGCCATTTAGACTGTATTTGTCATTCATAACCTGGTCTCTATGGGGGAAAAGCATATCAAGTTACAAACAACACATTTTTGAGATACATTTAATCTGTGAACTGGTGAATGCATTCATTTAACGTGTGCAAATTATTATTCCATATCTAGTTGCCTCCCCTACCCCCATGATAATGCAGGACACGTCTCCATAGCTAGAGGAAGAGAATCAGAAACTATGGAACTAAAGTAATATTGTAGGCTTCTACTACAAAAATTAGAGCAGAAGAGTGCCTGACGGGCTTAGTTGGTTAAGCGTCCTACTCTTGATTTCAACTCAGGTTGATCTCAGGGCTGTGAGACTGAGCTCCGTGTTGGGCTCTGCACTCAGCATGGACTCCACTTGAGATTATTCCTCTCCCTCTGCCCTTCTCCCTGCTTTGTCTCTCTCTCAAATAGGTAAATAAATAAATAAAATCTTAAAAAGAAGATAGACCATCTATTAAAAAAAAGAGCAGATACAAAAAAAGATACAAGACTTTTGAGGATAGATTGACATTGAGTTTTAGAAAGAAAGTTAGCAAAGACTTGGTGTTTTGAGAACTAAGAAAGAATCAGCATGTGCCTTAAAGTCATTGTAACTTTAGACATCTTATAGGCTAAATAAGGTTAACATCTTATAGACTAAATGGTGTATTAACATGTTCTGTGAAGACCTTTTCCTTTAAAACTTTGCTTAAAAGAGCTAAAGCAATAGATTGACAGTCAAGATCAGAGACTAAGTATACCTTTTTGGTACTTAGAATTTTTCATTTTCTTTATATGATATTGTTGTAGTTATGTTTGATAACTGAATCCACTAGTGATTTTTAAATCTAATAAGAGATTTGTCTACCCTATATAAACAATGGTGAAGTATCTCTCTGTGTTTAAACTTTCCAGGACTTCAATTGTCCATGAAATAACTGTTTTACTCATTATGTTAGTCAGAAGGAAAGCAAGGCAAATCAGTTAATGGTTATAACTTGAGGTGGGGCTGGGGTAAGGCTCCTTTAGAGATCTGTCCCCCCAGATTAAACATGGATGATAAAATTACAAAAGAAAGAAGGAAAGAAGACAAGAAAAAATCATATGCAATTATAAAATGCTTATGTTACTTAATTAATACAAGCTCCAAGGTTGTGGACCCCAGAAGCAAATGCTTATAAATGCCTACGAAGTAATATGCATCCTCAAAAACCCAGTGGCTCTGGAAACTTCTTTTATCTTGCTACTCAGAGAGATGTCCGAAGGATTTGTGATCAAAACAGTTGATGCCATGGTTCTGTGCAGATGCTGCCTCTGAGTATCATTCATAATGACTTTCTGCTTGTTTTTTTAGCTTTGAAAACAAAGATGTTTCCATTAGATTTGACCCACTGAGGAGAAAAAGATGCTTAACTTCGTATGTAGCATCCTTCCAGGGTCCAGATGTTCTGTCTTGGGGAGTGGACATCCTGGATGGCTCTTTCTGGAAGCTGCTGCTTGGAAGCCAGAGACCAAAGAACCAATATTTATGTTCTCACTGAAGTTAATATAAAGGGTTAGGTACCAATTCCCTGGGCAAGCCACACTATCTTAGACGTGGGCTCTGGATTCTCCAAATAAGCTCTGTTTTTGTCTCTATCTGTCTTGGTGTATGTGCAAGGAAAGGGACAGAAAACCAGTTTTGGGGCCAACACACAGAAATGCTATGAAGATACAAATGTAGGGGTGGTTAGAAGAGCCGGCTCTCATTAAATGGGATTTGCTCTCTTCCAATTGGACATGCACAGGAGTTGGTTTTTAAAAAAGTATTAACTTATTTTTTTCCCTTCAAGCTTAGCCAGAGACCTCATGGAGGTCTAACTCCAAGCCAAGCTTGATCTGTTTTAATTCAACCACTGTTGATTTATGGCTTAGCAAAAAATGTCTGAGAATTTTTTTAAGCTAAAAATTTTTTTACCCTAACTTGACTCTCTCACATCTCAAATACAGCTGAAGGGATATTTCTCAGACTTTCAAAAGACAAAGACAAAGCCATCTTTGGAATGGAAGAGAGCTCTGAAAGCTTCAAATCCCAGTGAGAAATCCTTGATAGTCTATATACAAGTAAAAACAAATATATTGGAAGGCTATGTGACACTTTAAATATGTTCATTTGATTCTCCTTGAATAGAGACTAGAGTAGAATCAACCCAAAGTCAAAGGGGAGGTAGGGGGTGAGGTGAGTGCATTCTGAATTTTTCCCAGAAAGAGGGACACAAAAGTCCTCTCTCTTCTTTCTTTTATTCCTCATCTCTCTCTTCCTACCAACCCCCATTCCAAAAACAAAACAAAGCAAACATACCCCGAAACAAAAAAATCCCTCTCATTGTCCAGTCAAAAAAACAATCTGCTGTGAGTTTTCATCTCTCTCTCTCTCTCTCCTGGCTCTGGAATGTATGTTTTTATGCAGTATGAGTAAGAATTGGACTAACAAGCAGTTACCAACTATGGGAAGGAAACCAATACCAAGTCCATCGTCCCTCCTAGTGCTAATATTCGATGGTTCTAACCCAGTTCCCAAGAGCAGTCCGTTCTCTGCCTCCAGCAGCACTCTGCCTGGGCTGTGTGATTTAACCATTCATTAGTTATGCTTTTGTTTTTTCCTGTGGGAGCATCCAATAAGATTGTAAGCTTAGGGAGGGCAGGAACTGATCATATATTTTCTCTCACTTCCCACAGCTGTGACCTCCAGCCACTTCCCAAGCTTTCATACATTAGCCCAGTGACTGTCAAAGGAAGTCCCAGGCCTCAGAAGAGTGTGCAGGAGGAACAAAGATAAAGGTGTTTTTCTTCCTGATACTGAGGAAAAACCAAACATACAATTCCTGATAATTGCATTGCGCTCTTCTCCCTGATGGATTTCTGATGAGCAGAGGGGGCATTCTCTGCTATGTGTATTTGTGGAGTGTGTGCTTCTCTTCTAAGTGCATCTCTTCACAAGGAAATTTGCTGCTTATACAGAGCTCTGCTCACAAATATTGATACATGTCTGATACTTAGATTGCCTTGGCCCAGACCTAGAATAACTGATTTTACTTCTAATGCTTTAAATTTCTTTCATGGTTTTGGTTATTCAATTTCATGACTATAATGAACTCCTTGGACTAAGGCCATATGCATGCTGCGCATTAGCTTTTCTGCCTTAGATATCCTCCTGCTTGCCTACCAGGTAATGGATTAATGGTCAAGAAATAGACCTGGCCCTGAAAACAAATGAAATAATGGACTGGAATTGCATTTAGCTACAAAAAACAGTTCAGCGTATAAATGTGCCTAAATGTGACACCAGTGTTTATAAGTGAATTTATAAGAACAAAATAGCTGACTTCTCTTTAAATTATTTCATGCACCGGGTTAAAGAACTTCATAGGTATGATTTCATTTAATCCCCACAGCAATTCTAGGAGTCATTACTATTTATAATTAGGTGCTATTACTGTTGAAATACCACCAATATTCCATAGGACTCATTTAGTCCTTGCAAAGGTTTATCATGTCTTATGTGTATTTATCTAGTACTACATGAAGATTTTGTAGCATTTATTATGTATCTTATCTGTGTTTGTTATATTTGTTGCTCTAAGAAAAAGATCCCTCAGACCAGTTGCTTAAAGAACAAAAACATCTAACTCTCTCTCTCCTGTGAAAGTCTAGGAGGCAGGTTTCAGATTGGCTGGTAGCTGTATACCACATGGTCGTCCAGATTGGTTCCTTCCATACTTTTCTCCACCATCTCCTAGGTATGGCCTAGTGTTAAGGCATTTAGTCTAGAAGTGGTATATATTATTTCTACTTAATTTGGAGAAAACTTAGTCTTGTGATCACATCTAAATTCAAAGGAAAGTAGGAAATGTATCTGCTGGCAGCCATGTTTCTAGCTGCAGTCGCATCACAATGAAAGAAGGGATGAATGGAATTCAATGAGTAGCTTACTATACCCATTATAGTCCTCAATAAATAGACTGTAAACAGTTGGAGAGCCAGGACTATGTTGTATTCACTTTTGTCCCTGTCACAGGGTTGAACACTTGCCACAGAAATAACAAACACTTGACTCGGGTGTCAGCACTCCCTGCTCTGATGTTTATGGCAGACATCACTAATCAACCATGGCAATCTTCCCTGTTGGACCTGAGTAAGACCTTGGAACCCGTTGCAACATAATGCCCTTGGAAGCTACTAGCAATACGTGAGAATTGGCATAGGATTTGAATCCTATTAGCCTTTCTTGATTATAGGTATTCGAATATTGAATAAAGAGAAGAAGGCACTATAGTCTTTTCCCCCTTGTTTCCATGGAAATATTTGGTGGTTGTGGTAATTTTAAAATATGTCTGCAAATTCATTGACATATCTTTCTTTCAAAAGGTAGAATTTAATTCCCCTCCACTACCCTTGAAAGTGGCCATTGGTAACTCACTTCTAACAAATAGAATGTGGCAGAAGTAATACTGTGTGGCTTCTGAGACTGTCAAAAAAGATACAGCTTCTACCTGGCACTCTCTCACCTTTGAAATGCTTACTATGGGGAAAGCCACCTTTCATGTCACAAGGACATTTAAGCAGTACTGTAAAGAGGTCCATGTAGAAAGAAACAAAGGTCTGTAACCAATAACTAGCATCAACTTGCCAATCAGGTGAGCAAGCTACCTGGGAATTGGATCCTCCAGCCCCAGCTGAGCTTCGGACAGTGCAGCTCCAGCAAATATCTGACTGCAACCTCATGAGAGATTCTAAGCTAGAACTGCCCAACTGAGCTACTCCCAAATTCTCAACCAATATAAACCATAAGAAATGATAAGTGGCTATTGCTGTTCAAGCCATGAATTTTTGGGGTGATTTATTATGCAACAAATGAAGGAATAAATGAATGAATCAATAAAAGAATTGCCTTCTCAGAATGGGAACTCATGGAATGTCAGGATTGCTAAGACCAAGAAGGGTGGGGTCTGAAAACTAGATCACAATGGGGATGAAGGAGGGAGTTGGCAGAGAACGCAGTTGCTGGTCATTGACACAAGTAAAGGCAGAAAGAGCACCACCATCTACATCTAATTTGGAAGGCAAGGGTCATTTGGGTCGTTGGACAAGGGTAAGAGTTTATCTTCAAAGAGGCCTGGATGTGGATAGGTGACCAAATATAAAGAGCTATTTAAACAGTATCTATAACACTTGACAGTGCTGAAAGGAGGAGCAGAGAGATAAAGATTTTATAACAACTTTTTAGTTGGTTGTTGGACTGTTGTTTCAGTGACAGCAGCTCCTGGCTTGGGCTAGACCAGGAAGGAGCTGATCTCTTATTAGGTCGCAGAAAGCTGACTTGATGTTTCAGGAAGAATCAATAGGTTCACAAGAAATAGAAGCTAATAATTATTTTGTGGTTTTCCCAGCCAGCTAGGTCATAGGAGCTGCAGTAGCTCAAAATTTCCCATTTTCATCCATAAGGAGACTTATAGACACCTCCCAAGTTATAATCCTACCCACCTTCCCACCTGGCCTTGTCACAGTAACCCCCCAACCAAGTACCAGTCCCCCTAGTGTAGTTTGAAGAACTTATTCATCCACATAATGCTGATGCAAAAGGTTTCCTTCTTCTCCATTCTGCATGATTTTGTTTTCCAGTCTAATTATGCCTTATCATCCACCTGATTCTTAGGGTAAGGATGGCTTACCTCATTGTCTCCTGTAAGCACATCACAGAAAGTCAGGATGTAGTTAACTCTGCCACAATCAAATCCAGAGAGTGGACTCTAAATAATGGCAATGCTCAGAGCTACCATTATCTAGGACTTGATATGTTGCTGACTCTGTGCTACCTGCTATATTTATACCAGTGGTTCTCAAACTTCAGTGGGCAGGAGAATCACCTGGAGGGTCCTTCAGAACACTGATTGCTGGGCTAACCCTTGGGGTTTCTGAGTCAGTGGATCTGGGCTAAGGCCTGAGAATTTGCATTTCTAACAAGTTGCCAGGTGATGCTGATGCTGCTGATCTGAGGGCCCCACTTTGAAGACTACTGACTTACATTAATTCATTTAAGACGTACAGCAGCCCTGTATGATATTATATTCCCAGGTGTTTAAATGGGGAAACTGATGCTCAAGGCATCACACAGATAATGTCAGAGCTATGATTTAAACCCAAGACTATTTGAACCAAAGTTCTTGGAATGACCACTGAACATACAGCTTGCTTTTGAGGTTCTCACCCAATTTCAGTTTCCTGTTTCTAGTTTACAAACAACAAAACCTACACATTGAAGACCAAACCAGAGCTTTCCAGAAAATCCTAAGAAATTCCTGAGCATGTGTAGCTTCTGCCTATGATGAGTCAATGGGCGGGCTGAACCCAGAGCAGCTCATGAGGGGCATGACAGCCTGCAGAGCTGCCCAGCTGGAGCAGGGCTCCCAAAGGCATTGCAGCCTCATTATGGCACCCCCATCTCCACCCTCTAACTGACTTGAACTTTTCTTTCCCTTCGCCTTCAGTTTATTTGGCATTCTCTGGGTCCTTAATCCAGTCATTTGGGTGGCAAAAAAAAAAAAAAAAGGTGGAAATGAGCTTTCTGCAATGTTGATTTTTCTTTCAAATTCATGGCGATGTGGTGTCCCCAGGAATGGCTATTTTCTTCCCTTTCTCCTAGCGTGAATTCTCAAGTAAGTAGCAAATGATTTCAAATGCATGCCGACTACAGTGGACAGCTGCCAGGAGAGAAGTGAAAATAAACTGGTGACAGGAAGTGTCACAGTTCACCGAAAGGGCAGTGAGGATATAGTGGAGCAAGCCCATGACACTTCTGAGTCCACATGCTGAAAGACTTACCCGAACGGGCTGGGCAGCCACAAATCTCCTAGTAATTCATTAAGTAAAGGGAAACGCTCCCAGAAACATTTCTCTCCTCTCCTAACACCCTTTGTCTTTTAATTTCCAAACTCTGGGTTCATTCCTATGTCAAGCAAGCCTGGGTGAGTCTCTCTAAACAACTCCTTCATTCGTGATGGAACACACTGCAGCTGACTAATGCTTTGACTCTAAGTGTTTTAACAGGCTGAGGAGGTTTCCAAGCTTTAGGATCACAAGATGGATATATGATCAGTGTGAACTACAAAATAGCATCAAAAACAGCATGAAGGATGGTGGAAACAAAAGGAATCGTGTGGAACTTCACCCAAGAAAGGGATTACAAAGTTAGAAGGAAAGTTACAGGGATAAAAAAAATTGTATTAAAAGTTAGTCACAAGATAAAGTAAGATGACAGAGTTTAGGTCAAACATACCAATCATATCAATAAATGTAAATGGGCTTAAATTTCTCATATAAAAGAATTTCAGTTTTGCTAACAAAGCAAAATCTAACATTCTGCTATACACAAGAGATATGCCTAAAACAAGAGGTCCTGAGGTTAAAAATTAAAAGATAGACAGAAATACTAACTGCAAATTAAAACCTCAAAGTAGAGTTGCAGTCTTGATGTCTGACAAGATGAAATTTGAACCACAAAGCATTACAGAGACAAAGAAGGAGATACAAGATGCTAGAGGCAGCAATTCAAAGGAAGGTCCATCAATTGTTAATATTTATGCAACTAACAACTGGAGATGCAGGGATGCAGGGGACCTAAAAGCCCATTGTGTAATAGGTGATTTAAATACATCTCTCTCATCCCAGAAAGATCAAGTAATCAGTAAAGATATCAGAGATTGAAACTCCTAACCAGTGAGGTAGCTCTTATAGATCTGTGTGGAAATCTGAACCTCAGTAGAAGAAAGAACAGCCTCTTCTCAAGTGACCATACCTTGGGCCACAAAGGAAGAAACCTCAATAAATTCCAAAGAACAGAAAGAATACTCTTTGATTACAATACAATCGAAACTAATAACTATTAGCAAACAGAATAGCAAAGACCACTTCATCTGAAAATTAAGGAAAATATAAAAATCATGCTAGTAAACAGCTCTTGGTCTGAGGTAGAAGTATCACATGCAATTATTGGGAATAATGATAATGAAAATACAAATAATCAGCTCTATGGTATTCAGCTAAAGAGTTAATAGAGGGAATAGTTTAGCATTAAATACCTATATCAACACAAATGAAAAGAAATGAATCAGGAACCCCACTCAAAAAGTTAGAAAGAACAACAAAGTAAGAAAAGGATGCAGAAGAAAGGAATCGATAAAGGTAAAACAAAAATTAATGAGTTAGAATATAGAAAAAGAGAATAAGCCTAGGATTGACACAATCAATACAATATACAAACCACCAGCTAAAGTATTTTAAAAATTAATGATATCATGGCCACTAAATTAGAAATGGTAGCAGTGCATAGATGGGGAAAACCATCAAAGCAGAGGAAATCTATAATAAAAACATGAGACTTTTAAAAAATTCTGTGCAAAAATATTTGAAAAACTCGATGAAATGGATAATTTGCTAGAAAAAATACAACTTATGTAAGGTAATCCCAGGAGAGACAGAGTCTTAACAGACCAGTTACCATAGAAGAAATAGAAAAAATAGTTCAAGAGTTTCCTTACAAAAAAGCACCAGGACCAAATGGTTTCACAGGGAAACTACCAAACCTTTAAAGATCAGGTAATACCAATGCTACTTAAGAGCAAAGAAAAAGAAGAACTCCAGATAATTTAAGCATTTGTGAGACTGATAGCTATAGTGGCTGAAAGAATGTAAAATATGCTCATATCCATCAGTTGATAATACAGATGCCAACTAGTAATGATCCTAAAACAAAATCACAGCAACAAAACTTACTTATCACCTTTGGAGGATATTAGGATATTTATTTTGAAAGCTAGCCATTAAAGGGAAAGAATCAAGCATTTATCTTTCTTTTCCTATATAGACTGTATATTGTGATGAAGGTAAGTTTCTTCTTACCAAAACATTCCAGCTGAAAAATACAAAGTATTTATAGGTTTAGAATATCACTATTTTGTAACCTCCAACAAAATTCGTGGATCTGGGCTATACTCATCAAAGGCTGCTCACTTCTTAAAAGGTCAGATCAAGAGACATTACACGTTTTCTAGTGGAAGTCCACTGCACCATCCATAGTACATTCTTGGCACAAAATCAAACCTGAATCTGACCAAGCCTCTATAACTACTAATTTACAAGGAACACACGGTTCAAAGGAACATGTGAAGTAATACCACAGGGATGCAATCAGCAAAACCCAAACTATGGAGACTCTACAGGACAAATGACTCAATTTCCTAAACAAACAAATTGCAAGGGGAAGAAGAGATGGTAAGGGAATCTATAAATTAAAAGATATTGAAGAAACATTAACCAATCCAACATGTGGATGTAATTTGGATCCTGATTCACGTGACAACTGAGGGAGATTTGGCCACTGACTGGTAATATAAGGATATTAAATATTTATTGTTAGTTTTTAAAGGTGTGATATTGGTACTTCAACTTTAAAAAAGAGTTCACCTATTTCAGAGATACATTCTGAAATGTTTAAAGATGAAATTATATCATGTGCTATTTGCTCTAAGAGATTGAAGGTGGAAGGGGAGAGAATTATATGAGGCTTTAAATAAAATAAGATAGGCTAGGAGCTGGTATTTAAGAAAACTGAGTGGACATGGAGTTTCACTATACTATTCTTTATACTTTTGCGTGTGTTTGAAATTTCCCAAAGTAAAAAAGGTTTTTGTTGTTGTTTTTAATTTAGTCACCATCATGGTTGATTGTTATATTTCTCTTATATGTTTCTCTTTTTTCCAAAATTTTCACAATGATAGTGATTACTTTAAATAATGGGAAGAATGCTTTCTGGCAAAGCATAAAACTAAAGTTTAGTCCCTGCCTGATTTCTTAGTAGCTCACTGTGCAGTTTGATAACACCTGTTGTTTGTTGAGTTTATTAAGTGGCAGGTATAGTCCAAGTATGTATGTGGATTAAGTTATTTATTCTTAAGTACATTCTTATTTTCCCTCAGAGATGAGGAAATGGAAACCCAGAGACTTTAAGTAACTTGCTCAAGATAATATAGCTCGAGGACACCTGACTGGCTCAATCAGAAAAGCATATGACTCTTAATCTCTGGGTCATGGGTTTGAGTCCCATGTTCGGTGTAGAGATTACTAAAAATAAACAACAAACTTAAAAACAAAACAGATGATACAGCTGGTGAGAGATAGAGGTGGGATTTGAACTCAGGCTGTCTGGGTCCAGGTCTTACTTTGTAAACTGTGATTTTATCCTTGCCTTGTGACTTCATTAATTGCTTAGTAAAATGTTGGCATCCCCACTTTGCTTCTCCTCCCCTAGGAACTGCCCATGTGTGTTCTGTGAACTATCACACTAAGAATCTGGCTCATTTGCAGCATTGTGGGTGACCTTGGGCACCAAATCACTTCATTCTCTGAGCTTCAATTTTATCACTTGTAAAATGAGGAGGTTGGACTATCTGATGCTGACTCTTGCTGCTTACCAGCTGTGTAGCCTTAGAGAA
The DNA here is from genome assembly GCF_905146905.1 of Nyctereutes procyonoides. Taxonomy (NCBI): domain Eukaryota; kingdom Metazoa; phylum Chordata; class Mammalia; order Carnivora; family Canidae; genus Nyctereutes; species Nyctereutes procyonoides. The sequence goes on from NW_026575107.1 coordinate 21,013, forward strand.
GTTGCATAAGCTGAGCCGGATGCCCCATTGTTGAAAAGGGGAACATCATTCCTGCCTTCTACGATGGTCAAGAGGAAGAGGAGCCATGTATGAAAAGTGTGGGGCATGATACCTGGCACAATAATAATGATACCGATGACTGCCATTCTACCCTTCCTAAGAGTCCCTGAGTCTGGAAGGGTTGGAAAGAAGGGCTACCTTGCCCAGGGAGATCCTACTGGGCCTTGCAAGGGCATGCTGGTGACTCTCTCTATTGAGAGGATTCCACACTAGCACAGACACAAAATAAAGAGGGGTGTAGGTCCTTGAGCTGAAAGGGAAACTAAAAATTGTGCAAGTGCCATTTATTAAATCCCTACCATCCTCTACATGCTTTACAAATATTCCCACATTCAGGTTTAGATTAGCCTAGCAGGGCAGATATTAACGGTATCCCTGTTGCCAGCGAGTGAGTAGGAGTTACTGAAAACCATACTTTTTCTCCTTTATCATCTTGCTCTGGTTATTCTTTTTTTAATTTTTATTTATTTATGATAGTCACACACACACACACAGAGAGAGAGAGAGAGAGAGAGAGAGAGAGAGAGAGAGAGAGAGGAGAGAGAGAGCAGGCAGGCAGGGAGAAGCAGGCTCCATGCACCGGGAGCCCGACATGGGATTCAATCCTGGGTCTCCAGGAACGTGCCCTGGGCCAAAGGCAGGCGCCAAACCACTGCGCCACCCAGGGATCCCGCTCTGGTTATTCTTAATTAGGTTTTTTTAAAAAAATTATGTGTGCATAGGGTCTTACTATTGTACTTAGCATGAAGATGCCTAAATCAACAAATAGGATTTTTTCCTATTACTTTCCAAAAACGTAGAAAGAAAAGACAATCCACTGGCAAATCTACTACCTAGCATTCAGAGACAATGATGAGCATTTTCTTCTAGTCATTTTTTACTCTGTAGGTTTTTCTTATGTAACTAAGATTAGATAAATAGGTTTTTAAAACCTAAAATCATTGAAATAATAAAATTGCCTCAGATTATAAGGATATCAGATTTGAGGACCTCAGATTAGGGATTGGTCCATCTCAGGGCATCTCAATTGTAGGTAGTTTTGCCCCCAAGGGACATTTGGCAACATCTGGTGCCCCACCCTGCAAATTTATACCCCAAAGTCAAGTGCCCAATGTGATAGGGTTAAAGGTGGGACTTTAGGGTTGCGCTTGGGTCATGGGGGTGGAGCTCACATGAATGGTATTAGTGCCCTTATAGAGGCCCCAGAGAGCTTCTGCCACATGAGGACACAGCAAGAAGGTGCCAGCTATGAATAGGAAGAGGACCCTTCCTGGAACATGACCTTGCTGGTGCCATGATCTTGGACTTCCCAGCCTCTCCCAGAACTGTGAGAAATCAATTTCTGTATTTTATAAGCTACCTACCCAGTCTGTGGTATTTTGTTACAGCAGTCTGAACAGACTGGCATCTGGGGACATTTTTGGTTGTCCCAACTTGGGGAGTGGGGCTAATGTCATTTAGTGGATGAGAGAGAGGCTGCTACAGGGCTGAACATTGTGCAGTGCATAGGCAGCCCCACAACAAAGAATTATCCTGCCCAAATGTCAGTAGTGCCAGGACTGAGAGACCTGGCCTATCTGAGAGTCCTCGAGTACACTGGTCTGTCTGTTCAAAACAGGTGGCTTGTTCTGCTCATCTCTGTGGCAGCACCCCAAAAGGTGGAGGATTCAGCCTGACAAGTGCTAAGCAAAGCTGGCAGTTTTGACTACGTCTCTGAGGGGGTCAGGATCCTTGTTCCTGGGGCTGGCCTTCAGCACATAAACCTCTCAATGACGCTTCTCCAGCCAGGCAGCACTGCTGCCCCCTTCATGGCTCCTTTGTCAGGGTCTGTAGTGAGCCCAGAGCACTGGTAGAGAAGCTGGCAGGACCATTCCCGCTAATCATGAGGGCCTGGCTGTGACGGGCCAGAGGCCAGAGACACAGTGGAAACCAGGAAGATCTAAACAGCCAGCCAGAGAGGGTCCTGAGTCTATCCACATAGCTGCCAGGGCTAACTTCTACCTCCGTGCTCCCCCCTGCCCACAGGAGCTGGGTCAGGAGCAGGTGACTAGGGAATGGGAGGTTAGGAGGAGACTTTGCCCCCATGTTTGCTTTCTGGGGCTGCCATAAATAACCAAGTACCAAAATGAGTGGCTTATGCAATGCAGTTTATTGTCTCGTATTCTGGAGGCTAGAAGTCTGTAATCAAGGTGTCCGGAGGCTATGCTGTCTCTGAAGGTGCTAAGGGAAGATCTGGTCTAAGCCTCTGTCCTGGCTTCTGCCCATTCCTTGGCTTGGGGCCGCAGAACTCCAGTCTTCACGTGTGTACAGTCCTGTCTCCGAATTTCCCCTTTTTGTAAGGTCACCAATCATATTGGATTAAGGACCCTCTCAGTATGACCTCAGCTATTTATATCTGCAATGACCCTATTTCCCAATAAGGTCACATTTGGAGGAACTGGGGTTCGGACTTCAACAGATGAATTGAGATGGGGATACAATTCAACCCATAACAGACCCCATGGGTTGGAAAGTGGTTTCGATGTCTCTAGTGAAGCAGGAGGATGTGAATCATGCTGACTGCTTGTGGATGCTCACAGATTCTCATTGGCAATGGAGTACTTCCTGTGTGGATGTCTATCCCCTGGGGGTCCCCATCTTGTTCTGCTCCTGGAGGAGCTAGGGATGAGGGGGCCACTCAGAAGCTCAGCGTAACCATGGCAGACTTAGGCAAGAGGACATGTCAGGCCCGTGATGGTGGGGGTTTAGTCCATGGCCAGAAAGTCATGTGACCAAAGCCAACATGGAGAAAAGAACAAAAAGGAAGGAAGGAGGTTGGAGATTGGGGTGGGTGTGAGATGTGGACAAAGACAGATAGTTTTAGCCTAAAGCACCCTGCAGTAGGAGTCCTAGGGGCGGGAGCAGTTTTGCACATACTGGTCAGATAGATTGGGATTTCCCAAAGTGGATCCTGTGGAATACCTGTTCTAGAGGATATTAAATAGATAGTACATGATAAAAAGATTTCATGGCAAAATAAGTTTGGGGAGCAATATTAACCTGCATTTTATTTCCAAAAGCAAGATTTTAGAGAATTTAATATACTCACATGGACTGTGCATCATTAGGAAAAGTAAATAGTAATCAGCATTCATCAACTTGATTGGACCAGAGAGACTTTTTTCTCAGGAAAATCTTGCAGGATGCATTCTGAAAAATGTTGAACTAAGTGATGGATGAGCCCATGGTGAACAAAACCACAGATCTGATGGATGCAATTAGGAAAATTCCTAATTTATATTATTACCATCCTATATTCTTCCTTTCCTAAATTTTCCCTCTGATAGTGTATTGGATTTCCTTGGTTTATAACACATTTCTTTTCTTTTTTTTTATAAAACATTTCTTTTTTTTAATAAATTTATTTTTTGTTGGTGTTCAATTTATCAACATACAGAATAACACCCAGTGCTCATCCCTTCAAGTGCCCCCATCAGTGCCCGTCACCCATTCACCCCCACCCCCCACCTTCCTCCCCTTCCACCACCCCTAGTTCATTTCCCAGAGTTAGGAGTCTTTATGTTCTGTCTCCCTTTCTGATATTTCCCACACATTTCTTCTCCCTTCCCTTATATTCCCTTTCACTATTATTTATATTCCCCAAATGAATGAGAACATACACTGTTTGTCCTTCTCCGATTGACTTACTTCACTCAGCATAATACCCTCCAGTTCCATCCACGTTGAAGCAAATGGTGGGTATATAAAACATTTCTTGATGCTGATACCATTTCTTGGGAATGACTGATAAAATTCTCAACATTGATTATACAACCATTAGCAAAGTCATTTTACATGATGCCACCATCTTTTTTTTAAGGTTTATTTATTTATTCTAGGGAGAGAGAGAGCGTGAGTGAGCAGGGGAAGGGGTATAGGGAGAGGGAGAGAGAAACTCCTTGAGCAGACTCCCCACTGAGTGCAGAGCCTGACATGCAGCTGAATCCCAGGATCCCAACACAATGACCTGAGCCCAAACCAAGAGTTAGCCATGTAACCAACTGAGCCACCATCTTTTGACATATCTCATGTCTCCCAACTCCAGTCTTCCCCACAGGGGGCCCTTTACAAAGTGTTTGCCAGCTCCCAGCCATCTGCTTAAATCAATGTGGAATGGAGAGTAGTCGTCTTATGATCCTTGAAAAGTCTACAGACTGCCTGAGTGAGGCGAAGAATACCTAACAGACTTAGGGCCTGAGGTTCGTTTCCTTTTTACACTCAGCCTAAAGTAAGTCATTCACTTGGATTCCCCATAAAATAAATCTAGAGACAGGTGTTTTCTCTAGGAGGTGACCCCAGGAAGCCCAAATGAAGACGTGTGGGGGAAGTGAGACAGACAAATGAGAAAAGCCAGTGGTGGGGACATTAAAGAGAGGGTTCTTGTGAGAAACAGAGACTCCATCTTGCTGGGGAACTTCTGGGAAACCATATGGAGCACCATCTCAGAATTGTGGCATCAGTGGATTGGGTGACTGGAGCATTCGCATACCTACTCACCTCCCCCCAATTGGCTGAAGTTTGGCCCCTGAAATGGGTTGAAGAGTTTTCCCCTAAAATTCATGTTCTTCCCAGATCCTCAGAATGTGGCCTTATTTGGAAATAAGGTTGTTGCTGATATCATTATTAAGGTGAGGTCCTATGCAGTAGGGTGGGCCCTTAATGTAGTATGTCTGGTATTCTTAGAAGAAGGGGAGAAGAGCCACAAAGACACACAGAGGGAAGATGGCCATGTGAGGACAGAGACAGAGAATTTAGGTATGCTGCCACAGACCAAGGAATCTCCAGGATTGCTGGCAACCACCAGAAGCTAGGAGGCAGGGAAAGATCCTTCCTATTTTATTTGTAAAACGGATATGAGATCCTACTTTGGAGAGAAGTTGTGAGTATGAGTTCACTTTTATAAAGTATCCCTCATGGTGCCAGGCACATGACACCACTCACTAACCATCACCTACTATTATTGGGTATTATAGAAAGGGTGCAGGCTTTGGAGTCAAACAGACTTGAATTTGAATTTCAGCTTTAGAGCTGCATGACACTAGGCAAGTTATTTAACTTATTTGAGTTTCAGTTTTTCCATGAAGATAATAACTCTATGTGTGAAAACCCTACTGGTTTTTTCTCCAAGCTCTAAGATGCATGAAAGGATCATCCTGCAAGTGTCTTTGAGGGCTTCTCCTCACTCAGGCCTGTGAGGTTCCAGGCAGCATCTCTGAAATCCAGAAACTCTCCCTGTGTCCACCGTCCACGTCCACCGTAGAATGCAGAGCCTGAAGGAGATGTGTCCTCTTGACCTTGCTTTCTGATGCTAATATCTTACCTGCCTTCTACCCCGGCCCCCACCATCCTGCATCTGACTTTGTACTAAAGCCCAAATCCCTGATGTGACACGTAGAGTCTGGGCTGCAGCCCTGGGCAGCTGCCCAGCGGGCATTCCTTTGAGTGAGGAGAGGAAGCTCAGACGCCTGCCCGTGCCTTTGCGTCTGAGCTGGAAACGTTGGCAACAGTTCCCTGGAAAGGAGCTGGAAACTGTTTCCGTGGGCGAGGTGGATCGGCCCCTATTCTGGCTTCTTGGCATGAACACAGTGAGGTGGTGGGGGAGGTGTTGATAGAATGACATTGGCTTGGGCTCCTTTCCATTCCCTGTCACTCTCAACTAGCAGTGTGTCCAGTGCTCCAGGGGGAAGGTGAACAGAGAGCAGGATCCCCCAACCCCCCACACTGGGCCCCCTGGTGTACCCCCATGCACTAATCCCCAGTGTCGACTGTCTGGTGTGGTAGCCACCAGCCACGTGCTGCTAGGTTCCACTTGAAATGTGGCTAGTGCCACTGAAGACTGAACCCTTACATTTCATTTACTTTTAATTAAAAAACAGATGCTTGATTCAGGTATTGGAAACATTTAAAAATATGTTTGGAACAGCTTAGGTATGTGGATCATACCTTTTACTTTTACAAGTGTACATTTTTATGAAATCTAAAAACAGATTAAGTATTTCCAATGAAAATTTAGCATCTGAATGGAGATAGGCTGAAAATGTAAAATACATGCCACATTTTGGAGATTTAGTGTGAGAAAGGAATGTAAAATAAATCAGTATAATTATTTAAATATTGATTACTGGATAGATGCTAATCATTTGGATATATTGGGTTAAATAAAAAATACCTATGAAAATATTTTTACCTACTTTTTGGACTTTTTTAATGTGATGACTAGGAAATTTTAAATTATGTATATAGCTTGCGTGATATTTCTGTTGGACGCTGATGCTCTAGGTGCGTAGAAGCATAAAACATTAAGTCTGTTAGGGGCCTTGGGCAAGGTCAGAGCATCCTCATTTTCGAGGTGAGGAATCTGACACTTTGGGAGTTTAAATGGCCTTCCCAAGAACTGGAACCCAGATTTCTTTTCTCCTGGCCAAGAGTGCACAGAAGCTGGGATTCTGAATAAAGTAGGTTGTATAAAATGAAGTAATGGCTTGGAAATACATGGTTCAGGGCACCTGGATGGCTCAGTTGGTTAAGCGTCAGTCTTCAGCTTGGGTCAGGGTTCTGGGATGAAGCCCCATATGGGGCTTCCTGCTCAGCATAGAGCCTGCTTCTCCTTCTCCCTCTGCTCCTCCCCACTGCTCTCTCTCTCTCTCTTTCAAATAAATAAATCAAATCTTAAAAAATAAGGAAGTGCATGGTTAGAATAACCTGACAACAATATCAATAAGGTGTTTCACATGTGAAATGGTATTTGTTATTATTTTTGCCCTGCTCTGTGGAGCTTAATGGAACCAGAAAGTGTCCCCTGAGTGGCAGATTTTTCTTTTTCCCCAGACATCTACCTCATTCTAGAACCTGGATACCTAGGACTCTGTCCAGGAGCCAGATGCCTGCTCTTATAAGGAATATTCTCCTCTTCACAGGGGCGATGTAGGACTCAAGCTCAGGACTGAGAGGCCATCCTATTGCTTCAGACTGAGTATCTCCTCTGATTCTTTGTCCCTCTCCCTTTCTTCCTTTCCATCTAACCTCCCCCCACCCCTCCACACACACACACACACACACACACAGAGTCTTTTGAGGGCCAAAGACAAATTTATTGGAAGGTGGGAATCCCTGTCAAAGTCTAGCCCGTGTCCCCACCTGACACTCTGTAACTAGAGACAGGGATGTGGTCCCTACCAGCCATTCTAGCCCTACCTACTGCATTTGGGTGTAAATGTGGCCAAAACAGAGACCATCAATGTGATTCTGGGTGGGAAGAGAGAGTGGCTGTGAATGTGCTTACAAAGAGGGGTGGGGACATTGGTTGTCTGGTCTGAGGGTCATTGCATGTTTGACTTGGATTGTTCATTGGGTTGTGTGTATGGCCATATCCCTGGGGATGTGGTTGTGTGTTTGAGAGTGTGACGTGAGTGTGGTATGGTAGTGGCAGGTGGGGATGGTCCATCTCAGTCCATGGGTGAGTGAGGTGATGTTGAATGAGTCCTTGCAGACCTATGGGGAATTTAGGAGGTTGAGACTATAGATTGAGGTCTAGTGTCTCCCTAGGTGAATGTGGCTCTGGGTAGTTGTGGGTGTGACTGTGTGCCTGCTGGTTGTGTGGTGTTCTGTGGCCTTTCTATATCAGAATTCAGAGGATTTCCTGTTGGCACCAAAGCATTCCAAGCAATTGCAGTATGGTCACTGTTATCTAGATCTTCCCTGTCCTCCCATTTCTCTTCCCTCTCCCCTTCCCCTCCCTTTCTTCTCTCTCCCTCCTCCCTCCCTTCTTTTCCTGTTTGTATTTCATCTCGAGCTTACAGAGCTCTTGCTTTGTGCCAAGTACTGTGTTGGCATTGTTACTTGTTTTTTCTCCCCATAAACTAACCCCTCAGAGTGCTATGGTGACTGACGTCCTCTTTAGCAGCTTCATTGTGCAATCTTCCTTGTGGCAAGCATTAGGTCTTGCTTGGCTCTTTGTCTCCCTCAAAAGTCATTTTTGATGATGACATGCCATAGTTTCTCCTCTCCAAGGACAAGGGGTATGTGGAAAAGGGGTGGGGGCTGCTGTGGCTGAGTGGGGACAGGGCAGACGGGGAATTTGAGCCTGATGACCTATGTGTCCTGTTTGCTCTCCTGTAGGCTAATCACAGGCCCTAAGGATGCCACGCCAGGTCTGCAGGGTCTCATAGTGATCTGTGCCATATGTAGTCTGGATGGGCCCCAAGGCTTTGGGGCATAACTTGGTTGTCTTCGTCACCAGCCTTTCCTTCTGGCATAGGCCTGGGCAGCCTGGCTGCCTGCAGGCTCTCACATGGGTCTCAGGATCTACCTGCAGGGTCTGGCTCCAGAGAAAATCACAGGACCTGGCAGAGGCACCTTCCTCTCTTAGGGCCGGCAGCCATGGGACCATTTCTTTTCCCACGGGCTAGGCTGTGGTTTAGCCCATTTTCACCCTGGCACTGGCTCCCATGGAAGGGGCTTCCAGGTGCACATGGGTCTCAGAACTTAGTGGTAACTGCCATATGACACACTGAACCCTGGCTGTCCCTGCCCTCCCAGGCTGGGCCCAGCTGGGCTCAGTGTCTATACCCAGGACCTCCTTGGCACAGCTGCTGCAGTGCTCACAAATGGGTTTGAAAAGCAAGAGGAATTGCTGTCTTCAAAAAGAATTCTTTTTGCAAACCTAGAAGCCCAGCCCCCATCTGCTTCACCTTTTTGTGCAACTCCATTTTCATACAGCAAATTGGAGAGAGATTAAGGGAATGTCATGGAATTTGAAAAGTCCAAGAGACACAGGGCACCTTGGAGGACCCTGGGAAATCTGTGATGCCACCCTAACCCCAGCGTGAACTCCTTTGTGAACTGTTTCTGAACCTCTCTGGCCTCAGGTTTTCAAATTTGTCAAATGAGAACATCCTCTTAATCACTGTGTAGAGCTGTTCTGTAGGGGAAATGAACTAGGCAATGTGAAACAAAAGAACAGTGCAAAAGAAAAAAAGAGAGGAAGAAGACAAATGGTTATTTGGCACTTACTGTATACCAGGAACTTCATAGAGTGCATCTCATTCTGGAGCCAGGCTCTGGAGACTGACCAGCTCCCTGATTTCCACTAATGTCCTCTGTCTCTTTCCTGTGCCCTGGGCATGGGCTCAGTGATTCCCAAGGAGGTGCTCTTACCATCCTGCAAGCACTTGTGCTGAAGTATTATTAATAGTGCGTAGACAATTCCTAGGGGTCAGGAGTCCTGGTCCCTGCTGCTCCCTGTGTAATTTGGGCAGGCCACCCAAACCCTCTGGGCTTTCTGGTCACAAGCATGTCCCTGACTCTGCATGGCCCCCTAGACACCTCTAAGGGTTCCTAAAGCCTTAGTGTAAAACGAGATGCCTTAACTAGACATTCATTATCTGAATGAATATATTCTGGCTATATTCAGAATAGAGCCATATTCTAGCTTCAGTGTGCCTTTTCCATCCTTCAATTCCTCCTCCCTGCCACAGATCCCTTTTGTGTTTCCAAGGCACTGCGCTCTCCCCCTGCACACTCTCCAATCACCTTCTGTGAATGGAATATGCCTAGGATGCTCAGAGCAGTGCCTGCTACAGAACAAGTGCTCTGAAAGGCAGCTTTGATCATTTCTGTCTGGAATGCCCACTACTTGTTTTCAGTACTGCTTCATCCACAAGGCATAACTCATCCAGTGCCCAAGCCCAAAATATTAAAGCACATTCAAACAATCAAACAAATCTAGAGTGCAAGACACTCTACAAGATTTAATTGGCTTGGGTTCTTCCAAGATGTCAGAGGCAGGACAGACAAGAAAGAAAAAGTTGGGGAAAAGTGGTTCTAGGTTTCTGGAGACACTCTAGGCTGTGCTCCACTAGACTGATGACCAAATGCAACATATCGATCCTTGAATGGTTCCTGGCCTTAAAAAAATGTAGATATAAAGAATATTATTGAGACAATTAGAAAATTTTGATTATGGTCTGTGTAGTAGTCTGCTAGGGCTGCCATAATAAAATACCGCGGACTGGGTGGCTTAACAACAGACATTTATTTTCCACAGTTCTGGAAGCTAGAAGTCCAGGACTGAGGTGTCTGCAGATTTGTTTTTTTTTTCTTCTTGGCTTGCAGATGGCTTCTTTTTCACTGGGTCCTCACATGGCCTTTCCTCTGTATGCACACATCTGTGTCCTAATCTCTTATAAGAATATGCTCCTATTGGAGTAGGGCCCACGCATGTGACATCATCTTACCTTTACTATCTCTATTTATGTTTGGCCCTGTCTCCACATAATAGTCACCTTTGAGGTCCTGGGGTATTAGGACTTTAACATGTGAATTGTAGGGAGATACAGTTAGGCTCAGAAGAGTGATGCTACTAATTTTAAACTTGGTGAGTGGGACAAGACATTGTGGTTATTTAGAATATCTTTGTTCTTAGAATATATATGCTGAAATGTTTATTGGTAAAGAGTCATGATATCTACAACTTTCTCTTCATTGGTGCAGCAAAAAAAAAACAAAAACAAAAGAAAACCACGTATGTAGAGAGAGCAAATGTTTAGACAAAAGGTTAGCAATTGGTGAATCTAGATAAAGGGTATGAGGTATTCCTTCTAATATTCTTGTAAATTTTCTATAGGTTTGAAAATTTCAAAACAAAAACCTGGGAGGAAGGAACCTATTTCATCTTCAAGGTCTTAGGACTACAAAATATGATGTGTATTTCCTCTGTTATGGGTTCAGAGTGGCTGTTCTTTCCCTCTTAGGGTTTATTAGGACTTTTTGTTTTGTATTTGTATTTTGTTTATTTATTTGACTTTGTCTGCCTGTCTGGGCTTCACAAAGGCAGGCATTGGCCTGTTTGGCTCATGTCTGTACCTCAGCATTCTGCACAAAGCCTGGCACTCATTAATATTGATGAATGAGTGAAAGAACGAACGAACATGGATGGGGCTGAACAGACACAGACCAGAATGTGAATGGGAAGGTGAGGAGGAGGCTTAGATCCCATGTCTTTTTTTTTAATCTTTGTAAAGACTTTATTTATTTATTCATAGAGACACACATAGAGAGAGAGGGAGGCAGAGACACAGACAGAGGGAGAAGCAGGCTCCATGCAGGGAGCCCGATGTGGGACTCGATCCAGGGTCTCCAGGATCACACCCTGGGCTGCAGGTGGCACTAAGCCGCTGTGCCACCGGGGCTGCCCAGATCCCATGTCTTAAGGTTAATGAGCCTGAGGTCATCCTTGCTCTCCTGTCTGCTGTCCCTCTTTTTCCCACTTTATGTCTCCTCTGATTCTTCCTTCTTCTCTTTTTCCCATTCTCACTTTCTTTCCCTTCTGTTTGTTGCTCTGGATTCCTGGGTGCCATGCCTTCCTCCTCCCCAGCCTGCCTGGGCTGTCACCTTGCGGTGGGCTCCCTGGAAACTGCAGGATCCCAGGGAAGGGGTGCGTCAGGCAGCTGGGCCAGGAGACTTGGGTGAGCACACAGCCAAGGGACATCTCAGAGCCAGTCCTAACCTTTCATTTTCTGAGAAGGAAATCTCCTCTGCTCTTAATTCCTCTTCTGCAAAAGTCAGAGATTCTCCTCCCAAGAGTACATGAGCATTCCCTCCAGGCATAGACCGAAATCCTCTGTCCTGTGATGCTTCTGACCAAGCAGTGGCTCGGGGACACCCAGTGGGCTGCGAGGCTGTGCTGTCCCAGGAGGCCTCGGATTGCAGTAGACTGAGGCTGACCAGGTGTGCTTAGGTCCCTGGAGCTTAGGGAAGCAAAGCAACCTAGGTCTTTGCATTGCCTCTTCTTCATTTCACAGCTGTAGCCTTGGGCAATCAGTTGACCCCCACCTGGACCTCAGTTTCCCCATTCCGGAAATGAAGCAGTTGGATCGGATGAGGGACTGAAATTGGCAGTGATGCTGATGGAGGAACTGTCACCCTTTGACAGAATGTTAAATGGTGTGTGTGTGTGTGTGTGTGTGTGTGTGTGTGTGTGTGTAGGAGGACTTTTTGGTTCCAGAGCATCCGTAGCTCCCATGGGATTTTCAGAGAAGCCTCTAACCACCCCCTCCCCTTTCTCTTTGCCCAGCACTGTCACCCTCTCAGTCTGAAAGGTCTCTGTTTCAGCTTCTACGGTCTGACCTTTGATACCTAGAGGAGAGAGCTGCCATAGACCATCTGGCAGCCAGTGCACTGCGACGCTCAAATTCAGATCATCCTCACTGGCCAGACCACCAGCCCCGCTGTAGTTCTGCATTTGTGTGGTGAATAGGGCGCCTTATAAAAAAGTGAATGAAGGCTCTATCTGGGTCTGTCGTTTCTTTAGGAGTCACCATTAAGTCACTGCTTATGGCTTGATGGCCCCAGTCCTTCCAAGACAAGATGAGGAGATTCTTCTAGAGCCCGCTTGAAGGTGGTACTAGACTCCCTCCAGCTGGAAGGAACTGCAGACATACTTCAGGACATACATAATTCCACAGTGAATGTACTCTCTCCTCTCCATCCTGCAGCCTGGATGGTAGCACCAGCCTTCACCACCCCACTTCACCTGCTGTCCTCCCACAGCAGCCAGGAAATGCTTTTAAATCTACAAATCAGGGACGCCTGGGTGGCTCCGTGGTTGAGCATCTGCCTTCGGCCCAGGGTGTGATCCTTGGGATCCGGGGATTGAGCCCCGCATCGGGCTCCCTGCATGGAGCCTGCTTCTCTCTCTGCCTGTGTCTCTGCCTCTCTCTCTGTGTGTGTCTTTCATGGATAAATAAATAAAATCTTAAAAAAAAATCTACAAATCAGCCCGGATCACACCGCTCCCTCTTAAAACCCTGCCATGGTCCTCTAAATCCTCTCTTCTCCTGACATTTTGGATAAAAGCCAAATTGCTTTTTCTTACCACTCAACCCTCAGCTCAGAAATCACTTCCTCAAAGAGGTCTTCCCTGACCATCCCATCTAAAAAGTACCCCACACTTGCCTGCCATGATTTTTTATCCCAACAATTTGAGGTATGTATTTGCCTGCTCCCTGCTTTCTTGTCTGTCTCCCCCACTGGACTGTAAACCACACGAGGGCAGAGCCCTTGTGAGTCTGCTTCATGGCTTAACTCCTGTGACCAGTAGGGATGTGGGAGGTAATCAATAAACTTTTGTGATTAAATGAATGGTAATTAACTGTCTTGTGCCTTTCCCTGCCCCAGCAATTTTAGCAGTGAGCAAACTGGAGCCCAGGGTGAAGGGCAGGGAGTAGAATGAGCTGTTCAAGTTCACCCCACACTGTCAACTTGGACTAGAACCCCTCTACTGCCTCTCTGTCCCTGGGCTGTCCTGCTAGGGAAATCTCAGGCTCACAAGGATGCCTAATGCCCTCAAGGCGCTCTAAACTGTGAGTGACTTTTGGATGTTCCCACCACCTCAAGGAGACAGGATCTGATGTCACATTCCAAGCCCTTGACTTCCCTCTGAACTTGAACCTTTTAGACAAAAGAGGTAAGAGAACAAAACCACTGGATGTCAACATCTAACTTCCTGCCAAATGCCACACGGAATTCAGGTCTGATCTACTTACTCCACCAAATAAGATGATTTTAAAGTCCCTAAAATCTTTTCAAATTAGCTTTTATCAAAATAATACTTGAACACAGTTTATAAAGTCAAATAATGCTAACAAGGTTATAACTGAAAAAAAAAAAACACCGTTAGTCTTGTTTAATGCTGAGCCAAGTGGTGTACTATTATGACATCTATTTTCTTGTATAAATTTTTAGTTTCCTGGGGCTAATTACTGCTCATTTCTTTTCATTGTTTAGATTTCTTTGAACCTTTGGCTCAGTCTCCCCATATCCTCCAGTGTACCAACAGTGCTGCTTAGAACAGTTTTTCCATTAGTAAACCTCTCAGCTTGTCTACCAGTTTCATATTTTTCCAGAGTGGTGCTTCTGGAGGCTTCCTTCTTCTGATTCCTCTCTAGGACTAGTGGTTCTCTAGACCTTCTGACCAGGGTGCAGGGAGCCAAGAAAGCTCAGAGAGTAGTGACAGCTGCATCTCCACTCCACCTTGAGTCTTGGTCTACATACCATGTCTGGCCATCATCTCTTACTTGTCTTCATGGAAGAACGATACCAGCATTTCACTCTGTATCAAAAAACAAGCATAGGTTGGATGGAGGAAGTGTAATGTTCTATTTGCCTGGGTCCTACCAAAGCTGTGACTTCATGCTGTGATTGAGTGGAGTATCTTACACAGAATTGTGTGAGGTGTTGGCTGGTTGTTGCTGAAGTAAATTTTATGGTATCCCTTGAATTTACTCAGGCCCTCAAGCTTTATGGTAACTCAAAAGATTAATTAGGAGGAAACAGAATTTTCCAAGTATCCCCCAAACGTTCATTCAGAGCCACCTTTGTAAGAGGTCAATGTCATAATTTGAAAGGAGACCAAGGAACTCCCATCCCTGAATGTCAACTCTGCTTAGAAAAGACTGTGTGACTTTCCTCCATTATTGCTTTAGCTTCTACTACCTAAGGATCTGTGGTTGAAACTCAACGTTTCTCTTGGAGGGATCACATTTTAAACCACGTGTGGGTTTTTACTTTGAGGGAGGTGGGATATATATTAACTCCTTTCCAGACGGCAGGTAGTACAGAGGAACAGAGTAGAGAATGCTCCCACAGGGCTATAGGCCTCCACTGCCCACATGATGGGCCCCCCCATGAGCAGGCTGGCCAGCGAGAACAGTGTGATGGAGTGAGATAGAGCAGTGTGATGGAGGGTGGGGGAAGTACTTCTGCAAGAATGGTGGACCCTCAACAGATCTTCATCCCTCACCCAGGTTTCTCACTCCCAAGTCAGATGTGCAATTTTCTGGCTTCCTTCTGTGCCATGACAGCATAAAGTAGACAGCAGAAGGAGGGACTCAGGGGCACCTGGGTGGCCCAGTCAGGTGGCTAAGCATCCACCTCTTAATCTCAGCTCAGTTTTTGATCTCAGGGTCATGAGTTTAAGCCCTGCATTGGGCTCCACACGGCTCTTCTCCTTCTTCCTTGCCCATGGCCTGGCCCCCCTGGAAGGGAAGATCCCTAGTTGGAGCTGACTCACACCTGGAAAACTAGGAAGGAAGTCTTACAAGGACGCCAGCACCCCCCTGTGGCACCCTGATAGCACAGGCATCTGCCCTGCTGTCTGCCTCTGTGGCTTGAGTCTCTCCAGTTCTCTTTAGCCACCAGAGCTGACTGCTGGCTACGGTTCTCCCAACTGTCAGAATTAGCCTGGACAGGAGGGCCAGTCCTCCAACTCAAATTCACCTCCTCTGTAAAGAGGAGAATTCAGGGAAGGTTCATTCAAGATTAGTGCAGTTTGGGTTTTGTGGGACACGACATAGCCTTGGCTCGATGTTGGTGCCATCTTCCCTGTCTCTGTTTTCCTCTCTCTCCCCCTCTTTCCTTCAGTCCCTTCCCTGTCTCCCTCATTTCTCTGTCTCTCATGTTCTCCATTCACAGCTTTTCTTTCCCCAGTCAAGGAAGCTTCAGAACAATAGGACAAACCTCAATGCTGAAAGGTCTGTGCTGGGGAACTTGGTGTTAGCTCTGCAAATGTGTGCACGTTCATTTTCTGATAACTTCGTGTCATGTGGAGGAGGAAGAGTCTTGGGCCATTATTCCTATAAGGATGCAGACTCTGTTGGCCCCTCTTCCCCCTCCCCTCCACGACTGAATGCAGGAGTGTGCTCTGAATTAGCACCATGTGTCTCTGCCCTCCAGGTTCTGTCTGTGACTATAACATTGAGCTTTTCTTAATATTTATTAAAAGCTTAGTTAAACCTAACTGTAAATCAGAGTGACAATATAACCATGCAGAGGAAAACAAAGAACCCATCCAAGGAACTTAGGAACACAGTACTCTTACTGAACACACTTGGTGGGATGTAGGCCAAGGATTACTGAACTCCAGAAACCTTCCCCTTAACTTAGGCAGTTTGTGGTCAGTAGAGATTGTAGTGAAGTAATTCCCAAGCTATTTTGAGTATATTGTAGTAAATGAGTGAATAGACTGGTATTTGGGGGAGTTAGGATTTTATTGTTGGAGAAAGGACATATGACTATGGAATGGGGGAAGGAAAGGAAGTACTTTTCATGTTAGATTAGAATTGCAAGAAATAGGATCCCTGGGTGGCACAGCGGTTTGGTGCCTGCCTTTGGCCCAGGGCGCGATCCTGGAGACCCGGGATCGAATCCCACGTCGGGCTCCCGAGCTTGGAGCCTGCTTCTCCCTCTGCCTGTGTCTCTGCCTCTCTCTCTCTCTCTCTCTCTCTCTCTCTCTCTCTCTCTCTGTGACTATCATAAATAAATAAAAATTTATAAAAAAATTAGAAAAAAAAAAAGAATTGCAAGAAATAGGTACATTAAAAATAGATGTGTATTTCCTAGTTCTGTTCACTCCAAAGGCCTGGAAGCAATGACACCCCAGTGGCAATGAGCTTGAAGGTTACCAGAACTCCTTGGAGAAATGGCTAATTCCAGGGCTAGAGAAGGGAAACTATAAGGTGGATCTGGGATGCCTTGTCATGCCAGTAAGTACTCCAAGTAAGGAAGCGTTCAAACCGGCAAAAGACATAGAAGCCATCTTGAAGGAGCTCGTATTGGTTAAGTTTGGGTCAATTGGAACATCAAAAAGAATAGTGAAATCATAGATAATAACATCAAACCAAAGATCAGTGCGTTCATTGAGATATTCTAATAATAATAATAATTTTAAAAGTGTGGGGTGAGATGGGAAAGCTCTTTATTGAATAATGCCATCAAAAAATGTAAAAGGAATAATAAAATTAGGAAATGATCATTTTCCAATCACCATTCAATAACTGAAGGAAGTAAAGGCTCATCAGTGGGTGCTCAACTACTGGATGAAACCATTAGGGTATAGGATGGGTATAGGTCTCAAAATATCATCCTGTAAATGTCCACTTAATAGAGGAAAAAAAGTACCTTTGTGTCAAATGATCAAACTTATCTAAAATGAGACAAACAGACCACACGTGTCTTCTGATATAAGGACACAAGGTGATCTCTAGTATTTTTGCCAAACATTTAACTTGAACCTAATCATGAAGAAACAATCAAATTTGGGAAGAAATCCAAATTTGAAGGCCATTCTGCAAAAACTTGCCTGAATGCTTAAAAAAAAGTCACTATCATGGAAGACAGGAAAAGCTGTTCTCACAACTAAATGCAATGTGTAATTGTAGAGGGGATCATTAAGATTTTTTAAAAATTATAAAAGGCATTCAGGGGATAATTTGGGAACTCTGAATACGGATCCTACATTAGATAATCGTACCATATTGATATGAAATTTCCAGAGTGTGATGGTTATATTGTGTTGATGTAGCACACAATTCATGTTCTTTGGAAATAAATGCAGAAGTACTTTGCTGTGAAGTATTGTGATGCCTGCAATGTCCTCCCAAATGACATGGAAGGGGAGAAAGGTATGCGTATGAAGAGAATGAAGGAAGAAAGGAGACAATCCGGCACAGATATGATAAAATGTTAACTGAGTTTTCTAGATAAAGAGTATATAGATGTGTGTTGAATTCTTTTCTCCACCTTTACTATAGATTTGAGAATTTTCAGAGTAGGAAGTTTGGGGGGAAGCAAGCTTACTGCTACAAATACATGGAGTCCTGCTTGACACAGTCCACTTGATCCAGCTGAGCTCATATTTGAG
Source organism: Nyctereutes procyonoides (assembly GCF_905146905.1). Taxonomy (NCBI): domain Eukaryota; kingdom Metazoa; phylum Chordata; class Mammalia; order Carnivora; family Canidae; genus Nyctereutes; species Nyctereutes procyonoides. Next base: position 38,810 of record NW_026575107.1, read on the forward strand.
GCTTGGTCGTCATTGTCACCTTGGACAGGCATACTTTCTGGGAAGAGAAAAAGAAAAAGGAATTGAACCTTCCAGAAGATCAGTTCCCTCAGATGGACTCATCTCACCTGCCTGGGACCTAGTGGCGGGAGGAGTCTTGCCCCAGGGGACTGAGTCCAGATTCTGCCCTGCAATGGCTATTTCTGAGGAAATTGAAAATGTTTGAAACTCTAAAACAAATTCCCATAGATGAGCTCTCCATTAGCCAGAGTGCTGCATCCCCAGCAGGGAATATTCCAGAATTCAAAGCTAAGATCCACGGTACTGTGTCCTAAACCCACCTCCTCTTCATAATCACCTGAGGGCTTGTTAAATCACTGACTTCTGGCTTCTACCCTCCGTGTTCCTGACACAATCTGAAGGGTGCCCCAGAATCTGTATTTTGAGGAAAATGCCGAGGTGCCTCGAATCTGAAAATGGGAGTTGAAATCTCAGCACAGGTGAGCTTTGAGGAACTTTCCTACTATAGGTGTATCTCTACCTAAAAATAGAGAATAAAAGTAGAGACACACTTAAGAAACTTCTCCTTGATCAATCTGATCATGTGACAGTAAAAATTTCTTCTGATTTAAAGTCTGCACTGGAATACTCCCTAAATTGGAGTGAATGAAATACACAGTGTAGGTCTTAAAGTTGGAAAGGTACATTCAGATGTCACAGATGCTGAGTGTTTGGATCAGGAATGTGGTCTGGGTGACTGGTTCTCAGCAGGACCCAGCGCCTGTCTCCCCTGGCTTCTGAGAGTTTTGTCTCTGCCATGTGGGAAGGAAACTGTCTAGGTCTAGAAATACAGCAAAGCACTGAATATATCTTGAAAGTGAGCAGTCTGGAACCAGGGATGATTAACCCTAAAAGAAATGAGAGATTGTCCCGTTCCCTTCTCTGAGCACATTAGAGCTGAGAGAGCTGAGGTCCCAGCTCTGTCACGTGGCTGGGAAGTGTCAGAGATGGGTCTCTAACATGGCTCAGAGTCCAGGGGGCTGCAGGGCACCCCAACAGTCTCTACAGCTCATCCCAGGTTGCTCCACCCCCCTCCTCCATTTTTAGGTGTAAGAAGATAGTAGAAGTCAAGCATTGGGTGAAGTGGAAAATACTGAGAGGGCTAACTCAAAACATTTAGGCCAATTTTTTTGTGGGAAAAATATGCCTAATAAGTCATGCAATTTCCCCTCTTTCATTTCTTCTTTGGAGCTTTCCCCACAAATTGACACTTTTGTGTCTGGTTGTCCTTAAAGACAGCCTTGTGATAATGGGGATGGTTTCTTTTGCTATCAGGTTTTGCCTGATTTGAGTGAACTAAAAACTTTTAGTTTAAGGGAAAAAAAAAGAAAGAAACGCATCTGGAAAATCCTTTAAAATTGTTACCTTATAACTCAATTTAAAAATGGATATTTAAAATTAATCAATCAATTATTTATGTGCTAGGTATTAGGAATCGCAATATAGCAATGAGCAAACTGAAAATCTAAAAGACCTTCCCTGTTGGAAATTATAATTTAGTAGATAAGATATTAGAGGTGAATCCATGTAGTTAATGTAGTTAACTGTCTAAATAAGTATAACTTTAAATGTCAACCATCAAACATAGTCATATGAAAACAATGTTCTATTTAATATGTATTCTTGTTCTTAAACAAGACTGTGGAATTATAAGATACTAGATAAAATTATTGTGTATATTTGCATGTCTGTGTTGCTTTTTCAAAGCTAAAAACACTCTCTGTGTCTGTCATGAATAAATAAATAAAATGTTTTTTAAAAATTAAATAGATAAAAAATAAAAGCTTAAAACAAACAGAAAAAAATGGACTATCTAAGTCTTAAGTGTCTTAGCAATTTCATTTCTCTTAAATGAGGCTTCCAGCATTTAAACAGATTAGGAGTGTTTGCTTCGGGCCAAACTGGTGGGGCAGTAGACACTTGTCCTTAGAATTTGGGGGATTCTACTCAGAATCCTTTTGGTTTCCAAGAACATAGACCTACTTGAATATGTTCCGGAAAAAGGGACTTAGTTATGAGAACTCAAAAGGAAAACACAACAAAATCTATGGTAAAGAGCCCAACACAGTCACATTTCACTGAGACTAGGATAGGAAACCCCAGAGCCATTAGGAAGAGGGGCTTGTCTCTGCAAGGGTCTGTGTCTGTGTCTCTTCATCTCTAATGGCTTCTTGGCTTTTCTCAGCACATATACCCTCCCTTCCATCTCTCTTTAGCTTTCCTGTGTGGTTTCAGTTTCTCCTTTCTCCCAAATCTCTCCTTGCACATACCATAATGGCTAGCCCTGTGTCCATTCTCCTGGCTTTTCAAACGATAGTGTCACCACCACAGCCACCTGGCAATTTCCTTTGGAGACTCTTAGTTTAAATTCTCTAGAGCAGAACCTTATTCTCTTGAGCTCAGCCATACAAGGTATAGCTGGTTTATGGATAGGTGCTGACTCGTTCATGGACAGTCATGGACAGGACCATGGTCCATGGTCCTCTCATTGGGCTAGATGTCATTCTTGGTCCTGTTAGTCATGGCCAATGTCAGATGGTGTAGAAATGACTGTGAGGGCTATCTTGGAGCCTGTCAAGGCCTGCTGGGAACAGGACTTCTAAAATGACAAATATGTTTAGAAGGCTGTGATCCAAGGCCATTTTTGCTGGCTATAGTGGTGGGGGCAGGGAGGCTGTCTCTGGAACCAGAGGGAGAACACAGGTCTTCTTAAAACTGGAAGTGTTTATGCTTGAGATGAAGCTGAATTCTGTCTAGGCAAGAGATGTGCTTATGTTTACAACATAGAGAACAACACAGTGACTCCTGGTGGCAGACCAAACAAAACCAGAGTAATCTGGGGAAAGTAACTTGTACCCATGGAAACAGTGGCATGGTTCATGCCAAATTCCAAAGCAACCTTCCTGCTAAAGCCATTGGCCACAGGATCCGTATGATGCTGTACCCTTCAAGGATTTATACTTAGTGAAAACTAAATGAATAAAAGTGTAGGTTTATGCTCTGGTATTTTTGTTAAAAAGAAAGAGAAATGACTGTTGAGGACAGTAGCACTTGTAAATGAGGCAGATTCAGCCAGAAGGCAACTTTTGGGAATGGGCACTCTGAAACCGTTTCAGTACTGCGGTAGTGTTCCTTCTTACATCAGAATCTTTGAGGACACCCATGGTTATTTCCAAACATAATTTTCAGACTGAACATCTTTTGGAACATCAGTCAGTGGAAGTTTATTGGCAGATTTCTGTTTAGAATGGGATTATGATCGGGATTCATGAAGAGCAGACAGGTTTGGTTTAATCCATCTAGATAAGGTGGCTGGGGCCATAGAAGAGCTTAAGAAGCCCACAGTTAAGCCCAGAGTGTTCTTGTCAGAGAGACGTTAGTTGAGAATTATGTTCTGGAAGCCCAAGTGGCTTTCTAAGGAGATGGAACACTTAGTATTGCAGGAAAACCAGGAAAGCCAATCGAAAGGCTGCTGAGCATTTGATTAGGTGGCGTCCCAGGTGACAGGTTCCATAAAGCCTATAACCGACAAGGCCTGTGCTGGCTGTGAAGGAGGGTGAACAAGGAGTTGAGGGTCCAAACTTTGGGATCAGAGAGGAATTTCTGGAACTGCATGATTTGGGTAAGCCTCAGTTTCCTCATCTGTAACATGCAGCTAATATCTAGTTCTCAGGGTTGTTAGGGGGCTAATATAATGTTATCTGTAAAGTAGAAATGTTCACTATTATTATACAATTCTTATTATCAGAATATTTGTCCATGACCATTGATAAAACACTTCACCATGCAATATTTCATTTGGCTTTTGCCATTCGGAACTGCATTTTCTGGCCACAGCAATGAGCAGAAGTTAAGACAGAAGGAAAATGCTTCCAATACTTCCTTCGAAGTTACCTCTTCTTTTTGGAATTCACTTTAATCCAGGTTCAAATCTTCTGTGCTGGAGTTGAGGAAGACAAGACTCAAATAAAAGTTCGCATTAGAGTTCTGAATCTCTGATATAGATTTTTTTTTCTTATGAGAAATGTTTTGGTGGAAGGACAGGGATGAGGGGGAGGAAGACATAAGCCTAAAGGAAACAAGTGAATGGAAAGAAGTCAGGGGAACACAGACAAGTCCCCACCCTGCCTTAAGATCAGCATGGCCTAAGCATTTCTCAGAAGGCACTCAGTTACATTCTAGGACCTCTCTCAGAAATTTATAATGTAAACTAGTTCAGAAAAGTTCTGCACTCAAGAAAATGCTCTTGTTGCTGTTAGGCCAGCATTCCCAAGTTCATTGCCCACAGAGTTCCTTTTTATTTTTTAACTTTTAAAGATTTTTATTTATTTATTTGAGAGAGAGAGCACAAGCAGGGTGAGGGGCAGAGGGAGAGGGAGAAGCAGATTGCCCACTGAACGGGGAGCTGGATGTGGAGCTTGATCCCAGGATCCTGGGATCATGACCTAAACTGAAGGCAGACACTTAATGGACTGAGCCACCCAGGTGCTCCCCCCCACAGAGCTCCTTTTTAGACAAAGATCCTATCAGCCTCCTAGGAAACTATGGAATTCTCCACATCTAATCAAGGAAGGGTACATCCAATCCCAACTTCTGTTTTCTCCCCCTTGACTTATCTAGGTAGCTTAGAGAAGACTGGATTAGACAAATAAGGTAATTATCTTCAAACGTGGAAAGTTGGCTCTTCAGACAGTGGGATTTAGATTTGCTCTGTATAGCTCCAAAGAACAGAGCAGGGGTCAGTGGCTAGATTCTAGAAAAACCTACAGATACATGCAACAATACGGAAAAATCTTAGAAAATGTTGACCTGGAAAGAGTAAGATGTAGAAGAATATACATAGTGTGAGACAGTTTTTACAAACCCAAAATCAAGCCAAATGAAATAATATATTGCTTAAAGCTGTATTTGTATGATACATTAAGAATAATTAAGAATAATTCTTAATGGCCAAGAGATGGAAACAATCCAACTGTCTTTCAGCTGACAAGTGGTTAAATAAGATGTGGTATATTCATACAATGGAATATTATTTGGTAATAAAAAGAAGCAAAGTACTGAAGCAGAGTACATGGGTGAATTTTCAAAACATTATGCTAAATAAAAAGAAGCCGGTCGCAGTGATTCCATTTATATGAAATTAATAAATCCAGAGACACAGAAAATGGATTGCTGGTTGCCTAAGGGCCAGGGTGGGAAGGTTTTGGAAGGAATGGGGAGTGACTGTTAGTGGGTATAGAGCTATTGAAAATGTTTTAAAACCATGGTGATGGTTGCACAAGTCTACAAATATAACAAAACCCATCAAATTGTATACTTTCAATGAATGAACTGTATGGCCTGTGAATTATATCTCAGTAAAGTTGTTATAAAAAGTAGCAGAGAGGGCAGCCCAGTGGCTCAGTGGTTTAGCACTGCTTTCAGCCTAGGGTGTGATCCTGGGGACCCAGGATCGAGTCCCACATAGGGCTCCCTGCATGGAGCCTGCTTCTCTCTCTCTCTCTCTTTTCTCTCTCTCTCTCTCTGTGTGTGTGTGGTCTCATGAATAAATAAATAAAAATCTTTTAAAAAAAGTTAGCAGAGTATAATAAACATGAAATTCAGGAAGGTTTTATTGTAAGAGAAGAGGAGGGGTACACAAGAATGGGGTAGAGGAAGAGCCCACAGGTAGCCTGTATGGTGCTGAAAATGTCCTAGCAGTGAGGTATACTCTCTGAGGGGAATTTGCACTTTTTATTTTAAAAACTTGTACTACATAACTTGCATACATGTTGCACATATTTTTGTAGATGTCAAACAATCCACAATAAAAATATAATATAGAATGTACAAAAAGGCATATAGTAAAAGTAGGTCTTACTTCCTTTGCTTGTTTGGAGACAGCCACTGGCATCTGTTTTTTCTGTGTCTTTCCAGAAAGTAGGTGTGTTTACAAATGTGACACATATGTACATATGCAGAAGTGACCACGCGTTCTTTATACTGCTCATACGTTGTCGCAGAGAAAAACTTGGAGAGCTTTCAAAACCTGCACATAGAGTAGCCTTTAGTGCTTTGTTTGTTTATTTGTTTTAGATTTTATTTATTTGAGAGGGAGCATGGGTAATACGGAGGAACAGAGGGAGAGGAAGAAACAGACTCCCTGAAACAGACTCCCCACTGAGCAGGGAGCCTGACTGGGGGCTCGATCCCAGGACCCTGGGATCATGACCTGAGCCGAAGGCAGATGCTTAACTGACTGAGCCACCTGGGTGCCCCCAGAGTGGCCTTTGTTGTGTTCCTGGCTGAGAGGTGTTCAGTCCTTTTGGGAAACAAGCATGTTCTGAAGTCAAACTGACCCTGGTTAGCCTTGCAGCTGGCACGTTTTTTTGCATTCAGGCCTGTGAAACAAAAAGGCCACCTCATCTAGAATGGCACCTCTCCATCACCCTGTCTCCCCTCCCCTCCATTATTTTTCTTCCTAGCACAACCTGGCACAATATGTATGCATTTGTTTTGTTGTTTATCATTCATCTCTCCCATTAGAAACCAAGCTGTATGACAGCAGGAACTTTATTCCAATGCCATGTAGGGTGTATTGCAGTAGGCATACAATAAATATTTACTGAATGGTAGAAAGAAAGAAGAAAAAGAGAAAGAAAGAAAGAAAGAAAGAAAGAAAGAAAGAAAGAAAGAAAGAAAGAAAGAAAGAAAGAAAGAAAGAAAGAAAGAAAGTCTGGTTTGAAATTCTAGCTCCACCATGTACTAGCTATAAAATCTTAGGCAAGTTACTACATCTCACTTTGCTTTAGGTTTCTCACTAGCACGACAGTATAATAAAATTATAATGAAAAGGATTAAATAGGGACACCTGGGTGGCTCAGTGGTTGAGCGTCTGCCTTTGGCTCAGGGCATGATCCTCAGTCCGGGGATCAAGTCCCACATTGGGCTTCTCGCAAGGAGCCTGCTTCTCCCTTTGCCTGTGTCTCTGCCTCTCTCTCTGTGTCTCTCATGAATAAATGAAGAAAATCTTTAAAAAAATTAAATAAATTTGTACATTGGAAGCACATAGAATAGGGCCTGGCACATAGTAGTGATTCAGTAGCATTCAGTAGTGATGCACCATAAGTTATGTAACTGGTCTTCTATTTAGGATGTTTCCAAGTAGAGCTGCATTGCAGAATTACATATATAATGCCATTTTGCATCCAGGCAAGTCTAGGAGTTGGATGAATTTCTACAAATGGAATTTGTGACTCCCAAGGGTACATACACTTTTGATTTGGAGAGATAATGCCAACTTGAAGAGAGCAATAGTGATAAGCAGAACTGACCACAGAGAAGAGGCTGTTCCCTGTGCTTGTCGTGCTTATTCAGTCACTAGGCTTGGGTCTGGCTGTCAGGGATGGGATGACAGCCCTTCTTTCTGCAGGTGGGAGGCTGGGCTGTGTGACCTGCAAGGTCCTTACAGATTCAGAACATAACAGTATGTGCCATACTATTCTTGGCTAAATGTCAGACATATTTGCAACATGAAAATGTAAACCTTAAAATATTCCATTTTAGGTCTTATTTTTTAAATGAAAAGCCATTTTTTAAATTCACATTATAGTGTTTTAAGGGGACAGGTGGGAGGATTTGTTTTATTTTTTTGGAACTTTTTGAAAGTATTTGGTGTAAAAATTTTAAATATGTTCAGTGTACCTTTTAAAAAATGTGTGGTCAATTATTTGAACTTAATCTACACAAATTAAATTTTTATGTAATGATTAGGTGTGGGGTGGGTCAAAAATATTGTGTAACATTTTTTTTAACTTTATTGGCTTCTTTTTTCCCCTTGTTGAGTCTAGTCATAATCCACATTCTACAGCACTCAAATGTCAAAATGTTTCAAAAACATAAAAAAAATCAAGAAATGAATAGAAGCGTCCTTGTTCTTTGAATTATTTCTGTGTTACCCTGAACTGTAAGTGAACCCTCCTTGCTTATAAAAGAAGCAGCTGTTCATGCAATTGAAACCATGGTTCATTACCAGCTGACCTCGGATTCAGGAGTAAAACTTCCTCTATTTTACTACGACTATTCAGACAGGGACTGGAGATAAACAATAATCAAAATCAGGATGAAACTTGACTGGGAAACCCTCTATGTTCTTTGGCAGAATTATAGCAGCTCTTGGATTGCCAGGAGTGAGGCAATGTGAAATGACCCTCAAGCATTCCCTTGAAATGCAGTGGGTCCAGGCTGCCAGCTCCAAGCAGACAAAGGCTGATTGTAATGACTTCTTAAGCATATACTTATAGAAACATTAATTATCACCAACCCTATTTTAAACATTTATAGAAAGTCGAGATGAAAGGGCCCTTTTATATCCATTTTTATATTCCCCCTTGCGAGAAAGTATGATTACAGAGTGTTGGGGTTTTTTTCTCCTCCCTCTTTGGAATTCTTATTTCTAGGTCTTATTCTTAAAATACTAAGTTTGATTTGAGGCTTATGTGCTCATCAAGTAAGATATTAGAAGATAGGAGGGAAAAGCGATGGCTAAGTGGGTGTGATGATGGAGGGGACATGTGACAGGCTGGGAGGTGTGAGCCCCTTATTCATGGAAATGATCCATTTTTGAAAGGTAGAGTGCCAATTCTGGGCTGAAGTGGCTAAGGTCTACAGCAGTGCTTCTCAGATGTCAGAGCTCATCAGAGCTGGGGTAGGGCTGCTTTGACAATGAACCTTATTGGGGTCCCATCCCCAGAGAATTTGATTCAGTATATCTGAGTAGAATGTTAACTGACACTCCTGCTGATTCAGATGCAAGTGGCTTGTGACCACACTTTGAGAGGAAACTGGCTTGAAGGTTAATTGTTCCCAGCATGTCTCTCAAAAGACCTTCAGTTGCGAGTCTACTTGGCCTCCGTTTATATGCTCTCTTTCTGGAATCCAGCCCTACTGTTTTCCTCCCATATCTCCTCCATGGCATAGTGCATCATATGCTAAAAAGTTGGCTCCAGAAATGGTCTGGGTGTTCTTGGCTGGGGCCATCCATGAAGAATACTTTGACCTCTTGAAGTCAACTCTAGTTCTTTCTAATCATGAAGAAAAGAGGAAAGAGAAAGGGAGATTTCCAGCCAATCTGTTCATGGACAGGGAGTAGATGTCCTCAGCATGTGGAAGGCTGAACTGGATGTAGTGGGGTAAAGGAAGGACTGGACTTGCCTGGCAGGGTCGACAGTTCAATGGGCACAGCACAAATATGGAACCTGTATAAAGAGCCAGGCTGTGTGTTTGAAGAAATCAGGAGGCTGCCTCAAATTCACTGAGCCTACAGAAGGAGACTTGACTGCTCCTGTTTCCCAGTGCACACTCTGTCCCATCCACCTTTCCTCTCCTGTACTGCAGTCACCAGGCCAAGAGAACACATGGCTCTCAGTACTTCACCTTCTCATCCTCTTCTCTGTGCACATGAACATGAATAACTGGAAATCCCAAACAGGGTGTCAAGAGCCCAGGAGTCAGCCATCCATTGCATCCAGTCTCTCTTCTGTTCAGTTCCACAGTGTCTCAAAAGAGCCACCAGAGAAGACTAGCATAGACCTCTCCCTCCCTCTGCATCCAGCGTCCTGCTGCTGATGTGGGTGTTCCCTCAGATAGAGATCTGTGATTCACTCTGAAACAGAGTTCTTGCCCGAGATCACCAAAGTCAGGGTGCTCCCATCTAGGATTGAGAGAGGGGACTATTACTTATTAGGCACCTACTGTGTGCCAGGCGTCTTGCATCTGCACCGCATTTACTCCTAACGGTAACCCTGCAGGGTAAGCAGCATTATCTCCAGTTACTAGTGGGGCCCCAGAGACTGGGGTTCTGTGGCTTCACCAAGATCATACACATAGGACTAAAATGTGTGAGGTGAAGAGAGGGTTTTATGCTTTTCTGTTTCTTGTTGCTTTGGTGACTGGTCTGACTCCGAAGCACTTATTGCCACTGCATTTTAAGCCCATTTAGGAAGCAGTGTGGTGGAGAGGTTAGGAATTGAGCTCTGGAAGTGGCCTCCTGGGGTTCTGCTACTTGTTAGCTGTGTTCTGTTTTTCTGTGTTCCTGGATTAATGAGAAGAATGATGATATACTACTTACTTCTTCGAGTTTCTACCTCCAAGAGGGGAATCCTAATGCTGCTTAGCTCACCTCACAGGGTCTGAAGTCCAAGAATGATATCTTTGGACAAATAATTTGTAAGTGATGTTTCTCTGTCCTCATCTATGTATCCAATATTTATTATGAGTCTATGAGGCTGCTCAGTCATTATTACCCTAAAGTTCTGTGGGGGTACACATTTTTAAAATCTATTCCTTGAAGGTATTTATTGTCCAAGAATAATAAGAATAATATTACTTAATATCAACTCTGTTCCAGGCATTTTATGTTTATTATCTCACTGAATTGGTACAACGGTTGTAATGAAGTGACTATTATCAGCCTATTTCATATTTTATAAGCCTCCTCAGGGAGGTTAAGTAGCTTGCTCTCCATCCAGGACAGACAGCTGTGGGTCAGTGCCAAAGCCCAGGTCACACCTGGACTCTAATGCCAATGTCATTGCTCTTGATTGCTGGTCAAGGAGAGGATTATATTTATCTGTGAAAGATCACCCACTAATTGAAGGTGGATATGGAGACATTGCTTCAGCCAGAATGGTCAAAGATGACTTTGTGGGAGGGCACCTGGGTTGCTCAGTTAAGCGTCTGCCTCCAGCTCAGGTCATGATCCCAGGGTCCTGGGATCGAGCTCCATGTTGTAGGGCTCCCTGCTTAGTGAGGAGCCTGCTTCTCTCTCCTTCTGCCACTCCCCCACCCTGTTCATGCTCTCTCTTTCAAATAAATAAATAAAATCTTTTTTTTTTTTTTTTAAGATGACTTTGTGGAGGGGGGTGGGATACAGGAAGTTTCTGTAGGCTGAGAGAAGGGGGAAGTATTTCATGGTGGCTGGGGGGATCAGTGAGGAAGGTCAAGGAAAGGTAGACAGTGAGGATGGTCACAAATGCCACCGCCTCCCCTAATCTTCTCCCACAGCTCTGCAAAGGAGGAGAGACAGGGATGATCATTTCCATTTTGAAACAAAGGAAGCTTAAAGAGGTTATGTGACTTGCTCATAGTCACCCACTTACTGAGTGATAGAAATAGGTCATCAGGCTCATGGACTCCATTTTACAAGTAGCAGGGAAGCATGGAAGTTTTATGGGTAGAGTATAGGAGATGGGGCATGGACCCCCTTGTATTAAAAAGGTCTCATTTTCATTATTTGTTTAAGAGCAGCATTCTTAACCTTTTCTTGTGCCACAGGCTGCTTTGGCAGTCTGTTGAAGTCTGTGGATTGCTTGGCCAACAATTTGAAAGATTTTTTTTGAAAGATTTTTAATTATGGTGAATACACATAAAATTTACCACCTTAACCATTTATAAGGGTACAGTACAGTGGTGTTATGTACACTCACAGTGTTGTGCAGCTATCCACAGAATTCTTTTTTTTTTCACAGAATTCTTTTTATCTTGCAAAGCTGAAACTTTCCATCCATTAAACACTAACTAACTCTCCATTCCCACCTTTCCCAGCCATTCCGCTTTCTGTCTCTCTATGAATTTTACCTACTTTAGATACCTCATATAAGTGGAAACATGCAGTATATGTCCTTTTGTGACTTTTTTTTCACTTGGCATAATGTTCTCAGGGTTCAAACCATGATGTAACATGTGTCAGACATTCCTTCTTTTTCAAGGCTGAATAATATTCTGTTGTATCTATATACCACGTTATGCTTATTCATCCATCAACAGACACTTGTGCTGCCTCTACCTTTTGGCTATTGCAAAAGATGTGACAAGCAATGTATTAAAATGCATAAAATTATATGTGTGTGTATATTAGATATAACATGATCACAAAGAAACCAATTATATTGATAAACAGTTATCATCAATATATATTTTAAAAACAAATCATGACATAGAAATACATGAGCTCCTTTACTAATACGGTAAATAAGATCTAGGAGCAGGCCTGATAACTGCCTTAATTTTGGAACAGTTAGGCCACAGTAACTTCTTACAAGATACATCCATGAAGGCAAGAGAAACAAAAGCAAAAATGAACTACTGGGACTTTCATCAAGATAAGAAGTTTTGGCACAGCAAAAGAAACAGTCAACAAAACTAAAAGACAACCTACAGAATGGAAGAAGATATTTGCAAATGACCTATCAGATAAAGGGCTAGTATCAAAGATCTAAAAAGAAACTTATGAAACTCAACAGCAAAGAAACAAACAATCCAATCATGAAATGAGCAAAAGACATGAACAGAAATCTCACAGAGGAAGACACAGACATGGCCAACAAGCACATGAGAAAATGCTCTGCATCACTGGCCATCAGGGAAATGCAAATCAAAACCACAATGAGATACCACCTCACACCAGTGAGAATGGGGAAAATTAACAAGGCAGGAAACCACAAATGTTGGAGAGAATGTGGAGAAAAGGGGAACCCTCCTGCACTGTTGGTGGGAATGTGAACCGGTGCAGCCACTCTGGAAAACTGTGTGTGGAGGTTCCTCAAAGAGTTAAAAAATAGACCTGCCTGACGACCCAGCAATTGCACTGTTAGGGATTTACCCCCCAAGATTCAGATGCAATGAAACGCCAGGACACCCTGCACCCCGATGTTTCTAGCAGCCATGTCCACAATAGCCAAACTGTGGAAGGAGCCTCGGTGCCATCGAAAGATGAATGGATAAAGAAGATGTGGTTTATGTATACAATGGAATATTACTCAGCTATTAGAAATGACAAATACCCACCATTTGCTTCAACGTGGATGGAACTGGAGGGTATTATGCTGAGTGAAATAAGTTAATCAGAGAAGGACAAACATTATATGGTCTCATTCATTTGGGGAATATAAAAAATAGTGAAAGGGAATAAAGGGGAAAGGAGAAAAAATGAGTGGGAAACACCAGAAAGGGAGACAGAACATGAGAGACTCCTAACTCTGGGAAATGAACAAGGGGTGGTGGAAAGGGAGGTGGGCGGGGCATGGGGGTTACTGGGTGGCAGGCACTGAGGGGGGCACTTGATGGGAGGAGCAGCACTGGGTGTTATGCTATATGTTGGCAAATTGAACACCAATACAAATAAAAATAATTAATTTTTAAAAATTTTTGGAACAGTTAGGAGTATAAATGATATTTTGATATACATGCAGTAATTAGAGTAAGCTACAACAGACAATATCATATATAAATCTGTAATTTCAGTTACAAAGTCCCAGGTTCAAGATTGACAATTGAAGGAAAAGCTAAATTGCAGGTAGAGATTTGTGAAAAGGAAGATGTGATTATTTCCTGTATAGGTCCAGGACCCCCTGGAGTTCTCCTTACAAGTCCTGGGGAGTGGCAGCAGCCTGGGGCCACAATAAGGTCACTGCTTCGGGGGTTGAAGGAAAAGTTCTTTTGCCATCCTGGCCTAAGCAAGGGCTCCAACTTCTAACTTCTTGGTTTGGTGCCGTCTTTTTCTTGGCTTGGCCAAGCTGTGTGAACTTGGGCAGGTTGTTTAGCCCTCTCTGAGCCTCAGTTTCCCTACTTGTGATTAGATACCAATATGCACCCCTCAGAAATGGAGGCTTGCTATAAGTCCTGGGGCTCCTTTAAAAAAGGTGGATAAAACCAGCCATCATCTTGGCTCAGGTTTATCTAAATCTCAAAATCCCTTCCTCCATCTATAATGGATGGCAGGATGGCAGGCTCTTTACATCCATGTTTTCCAGAACCTCATTTTCTTCCTGCTAGCCAGGGTAAACAACACAACCAGGCCAGACCCTGACTTTTCATACTTTTCCTAGCCTTTTGGGAGCCAAAATTGGCATCTGTTTTCACAGACCCTAAGTTGTCTCAAACTTTTACATACCAGGGGGTGGTCTGGGATCCTATCAGGGGGTCATAAAAGACCACAGCCGGCAAAGATAGGGGATCAGCAGGGTTATCCTTGAACAATTAACCAGAAAAAGGAAGCCACAAAGGGAAGTTTATATGCAGGTGTCCAGGCATTCCAGCAATGTGCCTTAAGATAACCAAGTCCCTGGCCAGGGATGATGGGTGGGGATTCGCTGAATTTGTTGCTTGCTGCATTGGCTTGGCCTGTCCTAATACTGAATGTCTCTTACTATGACTTTTTTCCACAATCTATGGAATGGGATACAGTTAGCTAGTTCACAAGATTGCAGACTGGTTGAGACCATTTGTGAGAACTGCTGTTCATGCTGACTGGAGCTGAGATGTCTCTGGGAGGGGATGGGCTGGCCATGCACTCCAAGGAGCTTGCATGAGTTGATATGCCTAGCAATTTAGTTCTTGGTTGAGGGAGGGGGGTGCCGGGTTTCCTTGTCATTGTTACTTCTCCTTAGGAGTCCCTGGAGAAGGAGGAAGATTGGAGGAATTGGTCACTGTCCCCCATCATAGATATGGCCCTCTGCCAGGGAGACTTTTTGAGACTGTGCCAAGCACTGTTGGTTCAGAACCCAGGGGCAAAACGTCACCCTCGGCAGGGAGAGAGGGCTAGGTGCCCCCACCCTCTTTCCAATCTGCTGAGACCAAAGGGCAGCTCTGTAGGTCTAAGGGGACCATCGACAGAGTCCCCACAGAAGGACATGGCATGGGGTGGTGGGGACAGAGCGTGGTGCTCCGTAGAGGCAGAAGACCAGGAGCAGAGTCCCTTGGGAATTCTAGAAAATAAGTGTAGGGGGAGGGGGACATGTTCCACAAGGCCTAATTAGATGAGCAGGTGGGGCTGGGGGCTACTAAGAGTCAACTAGTAATTCAACATCACCTCACATTCACCACTTCTGCTTGAAGGCTGAGATATAAGAAGTAAAGCCTCAGCCTCGTTTAAAAATAAAAAGAGAGAAAGAAATTCTTCTTTTTCTGAGTCTGGGACATAATGAAGTATTACACACATAACTGCTTACTAATAATGTGTGACTGTTGAGATGTTGCTCTTCCATCTGTGTAGGAGACAGGTTAACAGGGTCAACTGGTCACTGCTAAGCTAAGATTCAGACAGGTTCTTCTGGTCCCCGAGCTCATACTCTTTATTCTAAGATAGCTTTTCCCGAAATTCATCTTTGATAAGAAGACACTTTTCTTTACTAGATAAAACAGAACTATCATATGCCCCAGAAATTCTACTCGTAGGTATATTACCAAAAAGAATCAAAGACCAACGACCAAACAAAAATGTGTACACAAATTGTTTGTGGCAGCACTGTTCGCAATAGCCAAATTGTGGAAATAACCAAACATCCACAAACTGATAAATGAATAAGCAAAATGTGGTCTGTGCACACGACGGAATATTATTCAGTCATAAAGAGGAGTGAAGCACTGATACATGGTGAGACATGGATGAACCTTGAAAACATGATGTTAAATTAAAGAAGCCAGTCACAAAAGCCCACACATTATATGATTATATGATTCCAAATATACGCTACATCCAGAATAGGCACATCCATAGGGTCAAAAGGCAGGTTAGTGGCATAATATCCTCTAAGTCATATCGTATCACAAACGGCACAATCTCATTCTTTTAATGGCTGTGTAATCCTCCATTGCATACATATACCACATATTCCTTATCCATTTGTCTATCGATGAACTCATAAGTTGCCTCCATATCTTGGCTATTGTAAATAATGCTGCAATAAATATAGAAGTGCATCTTTTCGAATTAGTGTTTTCATTTTCTTTGGGTAAATACCCAGGAGTGGAATTATTGGATCATGTGCAAACAAAAAGCAGAATCAGACCTATAAATACAGAGAACAAGCTGATGGCTGCCAGAGTGGGGAAGAAGGTAGGAGGATGGGCAAAATGAGTGAAGAGGAGTGGGAGATACAGGCTTCCAGTTATGGAATGAGTAAGTCATGGGAATAAAAGATATGGCATAAGGAACATAGTCAATGGTATTGTAGTAGTGTATGGGCGACAGTGGCTACGCTTGTGAGCATAGAATAATGCATAGACTTGTAGAATCACTGTGTTGTATACCTGAAACTAATGTAACACTGTGTATTAACTGTTCCCCCCCCCAAAAAAAAAGGCAGATTAGCTGTTGCCAGTGGCTGGGAGGTGGAGGATGGGAAGTGACTGCTAGTGGGTACAGGGTTTTTTGGGGGCTGACTGCTATGGGTTACAGGGTTTCTTTTGGGCATGATGAAAATATTCTGGATTAGACAACAGTGATAACTGCACAACATCGTGAGTGTACTATGCCACAGAATCACATGCTTTAAAATGGTTAACGCGGTGAATTGTTACGTTTATTTTACCGCAATTAAAAAGAGAAGAAAACAAAAAGGGAGCAAAGATTTAAATAGAAAATATTAGGCACATTTCAAGTGCTTTTTTCTCTTAGCAAACTATTTTCTCAATATTTAGTACAATAATATCTCACTCATCTTGGAACTGGTTAGGCAACCTCACCTCAGCAGGGCACTGTTGGGAACTGGGAAGAGAACATGGCTTTGAGGGCCTCCTTCAGTGCCCATGAGAGGAAAAGCTGGAGGGCCAGCTGGAGCCAAGTCCATTCGTGTATTAGTGCATGCTGGGGTCATGAAGATTCTCAGAGTTATCAAGACAAGGGTAATTCCACTCTGGGTCTCTAGAATACCACTTTAGGCCTCTTGGTTTGCTTTCTGCCTTGTTATGTAGCAAGTCATGCATTCCTTGATTCATTCCTGAGAACTTGGAAGATTTTAAAGGAGTTTCAGGAACAGACCCAATTTCATGATATAGACTCATGTTCTCCAAAATACCTGTTTAAGATATAAGTCTGAACCTAGGACCAAGTGTTGAAAGACAAGGGATCCACCTAACAGCTATAATCACCCATATGACAATGGCCTTCAGGTTTTTCAACTGTGGCCATTATGAAAGTCAAATATGATAATGTGTGAAAAAGCATTTTATGAATGAAGAGTTTCTATACAAATGCTAGCCACTAATTACCGTGCTAGCTGCAAGAATTCCCTGTGCTAGCTCAACACTCCTAATAACAACTAACACGTCCTACACATATGCACCAGGTACTAGGCTGGCGTGTGACATGATGTCCCTGAACATATAGGAGATAAGTTATATTTTAGTCCAAACTGACACATGGAGAAGCTGAGGGAGAGAGATGGTGAATAACTTATCTAAGTCCAAGGTCCCAGAGCCAGGCAATTATGGAGACAATGGGTGACCCCAGCAGGCTGGCAACAGTCTACCAGCACTGCCTCTTGTGTATAGTACGTCTCATTCTTCATATAATGACAAGGAATAAATCAAGTGGAACTGATGGGTGTAATCAACACTTTTTAAGTGAGAATCCTTGGATGAAATGATACCCACAATCACTGGAGCCAGCTCAAAGTTGGTTGTTAGCATCTCTTTATAAACTCCACATCCCATGTCATTTATTGCAGTAGCTTAAAATCAACCACAGTAGGAGTATTTACACTAGGGACATTAGCAAATGCTTCCAATCAGGACTTTCTTCTTTTCTTTCTCCTCTCTGCTCCCTGGCCTCACCTTCTCCCTCCTTCTCCTCCTTCTTCTTTAGAGAGCCTGTTAAACATTTATCAGCATACTGCTGGCTGCAATAGTTCCTTCCTTCCTTCCTTCCTTCGAGAGAGAGAGAGAGAGACACAGAGAGAGAGAGACAGAGAGAGAGAGAGATAAAGGCTGGGGAGGAGTAGAGGGAGAGGGAGAGGGAATCCTAAGAGGCTGCACGTCCTGCATGGAGCCTGATGTGGGGCTCGATCTCATTGTGACCTGAGCTGAAATCCATAGTCAGATGCTTAACTGACTGAGCCACTCAGGCCCTCTGCAATAATTTCAATTAGCAGCAGATAGAATTAATAATCGTATCTGACAATGATAATAAAAACACTTTTCCTTTATTTGCAAACTTGCAAATACAGAAGGACTCCTCTTGGTGAGAGTCAATTTTCGAAGAATCGGGAAGATCCTAACATACCAACCTGAGAGCAGCCCCTGGATTTGTGCTTTTCCTGGGCTGCTGCTGTGATCTCTGAACAAGACACCGACATGCATGTATCCTAAGTTGTGTTGTCTCATCCTTTGAACAAGGTAGGTAGTGTGTGCTATCCTTGTCTGAGTTTTAAGCCAAAGGAAACAGAGCCTTAGAGAAGTAACTTGCCTGAGCTAGAAAGTGGTAGAGCCAGGATTGGAGTCCAGAGCTCACCCTCTCCACCATCAGGCTTTATGACTTTGGTATCTTTGTTTTCACCATATCCCTTAAGTACCACTGTTGATGATCTTCTTCAATATCCTGGCAAAAACTTAAGGCAATCAGAAAAGCCACCAAAGCCAAACCATGTCAGTGATTTGCTCACAGATTTAAAAATCCACCGTATCTTCAGGCTTGTCCCAAGATGCCAGGGACTTCTTATGTACCTGGTGCTGAAAGAAAGAGCTGGCCCAGAGCAGGAAAAAAACAGGACTAATGACTCTTGGATAATAAATTTATCACCTATATTTTGAGTACCTATATGTGTCAGGCATTGTTAATGCAGAGCATTGAGGACACAGTAAAATCAAAGCAGTCAAGTCTTTGCACCGAATGGAGCTTATCCCCTACAACAACAGTAACTAACATTTACTGAGTGCTTGCTGTGTACCAGCACTCCCCTAAGCATTTTTTTTCTCCTAAGCATTTCTACTCACTATTTCACCTAATCTTTGAAGTAAGATAGTGAGCCAAGAGCATGACCAGTTGGTAGTGTTGGCAAGTTACTTGAGCACAGTGGTCATTTCCCAGGTGTAAAATGGGGATATCATTATAACTACTTCAAAGCTTGTTTGAGAATGAAATGAAATGATAACATGTTTAAAAGTGCTTATAGCATAGTCTTTTGTACATGATCAATCATTTGTGCTAGCTTTCATTGTTTAATAACTTTATAAGATAAATATGATTAATTTTTTATTTCATTAAATTATTCAATGTATTTAAACTAAAAAAAAGAAAAAGAAAAATGTTTCACCTATTTCTTCACCCCTCACCCCCCACCTGTGGCAATCACTAATCTGTCCTCTATATCTATGAGCTTGGTTTATTTTATTTTATTTTTTAGATTCCACATACAAGTGAGATCATACAGTATTTGCCTTTCTCTGTCTGACTTATTTCACTTAGAATCAGATCTTTGAGGTCATCCGTGTTGCAAATGGCAAGATTTCACTTTTTTATGGCTGAGTAATATTCCACCATATAGATATTGGAGTCCATTCATCTATCAATGAGCACTTAGGTTGTTTCCACATCTTGACTTCTGTAAATAATGCTGCATTGAACATGGGGGTGCAGTATCTTTTTGAGTTAGTGTTTTCATTTTCTTCAGATAAATACCCAGAAGTGGAATTGCCAGATTATATGATAATTCTATTTTTAATTTCCTTCATACTGTTTTCCATAGTGGCTGTACCAGTTTGCATTCGAACCAACAGTGCATTCTCCACATCCTCAACAACACTTGTTATTTCTAGTCTTTTTGATAATATCCATTCTAACAGGTGTGAGGTAATATCTCATTATGGTTTTGGCTTGCATTTCCCTGATTAGTGATGTCAAGCATCTTTTCATATACCTGATGGCCATCTATATGTTTTCTTGGGGAAAATGTCTATTGAAACCTTTAGCCATTTACCTAATCAGATTTTTTATATGTCTTTATACGTTTTGGATATTAGTCCCTTATCAGATATATGATATGCAAGTATTTTCTCCCATTCAGTAGGTTACCTTTTCATGTTGATGATTTCCTTTGTTGTGCAGAGGCTTTTTAGTATGATGTAGTTCCACTTGTTTATTTTTGCTTTTGTTGCTTAGAAACTATGTTTAATGCCATTTCACAGATGTGGAAACTAAGGCTCAAGTCTCACAATTAACACTGAACACCTAGCTACACTGTCCTTGGAATATCAGAATGAGGAGCACAGAAGGATCAGCTGGAACAGTCTGGGTGCCTCTTGCTGAGCTGGAAGAGAAAAGAGGGGAAAGAGGAAGTCACAGGCAGAGAGAAAAGTCTTCTGAAGACTTACAGAATGTAAGATGAGGCAGTTTGGGCACCAACTGCCTAGTATGAGTGATCTCAGAAAGGCCAGCTGTGGGGGATCCCTGGGTGGCTTAGTGGTTTAGTGCCTGCCTTCAGCCCAGGGCATGATCCTGGAGACCCGGGATCGAGTCCCATGCCAGGCTCCCTGCATGGAGCCTGCTTCTCCCTCCTCCTGTGTCTCTGCCATTCTCTCTCTCTCTCTGTCTCTCATGAAAAAATAAAATCTTAAAAAATGAAAAAAAAGGCCAGCCTCTCTAATTGGCTGAGTTCTGGGCTGCTTCGTTTGGAAAACCATTTTACACTGCTCCTGCTCCCCCCACCTCCCTTCCCATCCCCACTGTCCCCTGCCAGCCTGACTAGGTTGCCCCCACCACAAATCCCACATTCCTACAGCTTCATAAGGCTATCCCTTTCATAGCAGATGTACACACCGTACTATGATTATCTATTTGGGTCTCTATATGCCTTTGGAGGCCAGGAATGCGAAGTCATCTCTCTAGTCCCAGCACCCAGCACTCCTGGTAAGGGCTCAGTAGATGTCAGTTAATTCGGACAGAAGATGCTTTTGTGATCAGGAAGAGAGTAAAAGTCTGATCTTTTACCTCTAGGAGAAGTTTGGAAGCATATACACCTATTTACACAAGGGACTAGAGCATCATGGCTTTTCCCTGCTAATATCTAAAGGATGTTAGTAGGAGCTCATATTTCTGTATCATACAAAGAAAATTGTTATAGAGTTTAAGTCCTTTGAACAAGGTGTCCGAGTTGCTCAGTGTCCTGGAAACATCACGGAGCCCAAATGGACTGCCTGTTGCCTGAATGTACCATGATTTTTCTAACCTTCACAGAGCCCTTACATTGTTTCCATTTTGACCCTTCCAAGCAATGCCTCCGAGGTCATTTCTGAACCTATAGCCTTGCACTCTAGCGAAGTGCATTCCTAGAGGGGAATTGCAGGGTCAAAGGCATTCTCATAAAGGTTCTATTTTTAAAACTCAAATATTAGAAAGTGCTTATGTGAAACCTTGGCTAATGACAGTTACCTCAGAGGCAAATACCTCAAGTACCTTTTCCATGGACGTGCTCTTTATCTGCTCTGACTCAACATAAGGATTCACAACTCTTGCCACCCCATTTTCTCTGAGATTGACACTGCAGTAAGCAGCAGGCATGCCCAGGAGAACATGTCAAGAGAAAGGAAAGACAAGTCAAGGGCAGCAAGAAAAGTAACACTGAAGTAGCTGAAAGAGTAAAGATGGCGTGGGGATGAGAGGAAGGAATCAAGCCAGTTTCTCCCTGAAGTAGGGATCTTATAAAAGTTTTCCTCTGAAAAAGCCACAATGCTAGTAAATAGTGAGATTCTGGTGGGAACGGCAGGGTTCTGAAGTAGGAAGAGCTCCTCAGGATCCATCCCCTTCTGTTGTAGATGAAAAGATGAGGGGGTGGCGGGGGGAAGTCTGTATTGTGAGCACTTGTTTTTCAGTCGTGCTGCATCATGGTCTCTAGCTTCACTTCCATTGCTCTCCACTTATCCCTTTATAATTACTCTACTTAGGCAATATGGATTATTCATTCAGAGCTGGAACTTCGTTTTCTCATTTCACTGAGTTTAAATAGAAATGACAGGGCCTATTCTTCATGTTTAACAATCAGAACCAATTATGACTCTTTCTTTCCCTCACCCAAAAAAACACACCGTCCTTTTCAGAATGTAGTGTTTTCATTCTCTGGCATAAACAGGCCAGTGAGAACAATAATATGGCAATAAAACCTCCGGAGAAGACATACGCTGAATGTAATCAAGAAAGCCCAGTTATTCAGGGTTGGAGAAATAATGCTATGGATACAAAATAAAGAATTAAAATAACTCAGAGGACACTGAACTCATGGGTATGAGTCAGGGCACATTCATGTGTTTTCAGCACAGTGATATGATCAGCTCCAAAGAGTTCAATTTCTTTCTGTCTTTGGAGGTCCAGAGAGCAAGTGCCGAGATTCTTCCTTAGTACTGACCCCAAATTTACAAAACTTCCCAAATTATGCCTGGCTGGACCAGAAACTCTTTCCACTTTTTCCCCTGTAAGCAAAGAAAAACTGAGTCAAGAGCCACTATAAGCATTAGCTCAATTAATCACCCATCCTTCCATCCATTTGTTGAATTCCCACCATGTAAGAGTTTGATTGGTGAGTTTGGAAATAGCTTCTTAATTGGAAGTAATGGCCAAGTCTTGACGTCTGTCTTTACAATATTCCTGCATATTTGTTCCTTTCTTATAGAGGAGAGCCAGTCCTCTGAGGTTTTTGTCCATCAGTGGAACTAAATGGATGTGGTTGGTCTTCTCTTGTCATCCTAAGTAGTAGAGCTGGAGGAATGAAGCAAGAAAAACAATCCATTATCGAAGGGAATATCATTCTTCTGTACTGCATCTTTAAAAAGCCAATTTTTTGGAAATCCCAGGAAAGAGTAGTTGCCGATAAGCCCTTCCAGAATTCCAGTGGAGTGGACTGCCCAGGAAAACAGTCCTTTTTTTTTTAGGAAAGAAATACTCTTGGAGATCCATTTCTCATGTATTGATGATCCTGACTTAATTCAGTACCGGAGGCATTTGGCACCAGTGCCATTAGGAAATGACATCCTCAGGCATCTGGGGGATTCTATCCATGGCCCTGCTCTTGAGCTTCCTTGGCAAAATTGTCTATGTTTCAAATTTCAGAGACTAAGGAACCCAAATAGTGTTTCCCTGAGATCCTTGAATAAGTTTGTAGCATGTGACTACCTGAAACTGAAAGAAAGAAAAATGACACAAAACGGATAAGATAAGCTACCTTCTCGACTGTAAGGTCTGTGAGGACAGGGATCATATTCATTGCTTTATCTCTAGTGACTACCAATATGATGTTTAATGCTGAACATCTATTTGCTTAATTAATAAATATCACTATTGCAGTCTTCTCAGGAAATACTCTCACATCCAAACTGCTAAACAATGGCAAGCACATCAGACTTGGTGTAAGAAAATCCAAGTCTGGTTTCTGGCATTTCTACTTACAAGCTGTGAGCATCAGTTTTCACATCTTTAACATGGGGTCAGTAGCATCTAGCTCACAGAGCTAACAGGAGGATATAAATCATATAGCATATTTAAGATGCCTTAGCACCATGCCTGGCACAGTGATGTGTGCTTCATAAATGTGGGGTCTGGTAAATAAAATTAGAGGACTGCATAAATCTTAGCAAGAAGCTACTGTGATTCTGAAAAGGAATCACCATTTTAAGGAAAGATTTTATTTATTTATTTGAGAGGGACAGAGAGTGAGTAAGCATGAGTGAGGTGAGGGGCACAGGGAGAGGGAGAAGCAGGCTCTCCACTGAGCAGGGAGCCCGACATGGGGCTAGATCCCGGGACCCTGAGATCATGACCCGAGTTGAAGGCAGATACTTGACTAACTGAGCCATCCAGGTGCCCCAGAAAGCACCAATTTAAAATGTAATCACTGAGAGGCACCTGGGTTGCTCAGTTGGTTAAGCATCTGACTCTATTTCTGCTCAGCTCATGGTCTCATGGTGGTGAGATGGAGTCTCTCCTCAGGCTCCACACTCAGCAGGGAGTCTGCTTGAGATTCCTCCCTCCCCCTCTCACACTCACACTCACACACATGTTCTCTCTCTAAAATAATAAATAAATCTTTAAAAAATAAAACAAAGTGTAACCAATGAAAGAGAAGCTAAAATCATGAAAATTCCAGCTTTTCCAAAGGAAGCATTATAATGGCAGACATATTTAGTAAGGATACAAGGAATATTTTACAAGAGAATCAGTAGATAAAGTTTTTTTAGTATTCACTTGCCAGTTTTTAGTACTAACTTTTATTTTCATATGAACAAAACAGCTTTCCTGACTTACCAAGTGATGGCTCATTAAGATTTTCTTTCAAAGTTCCTGTTAAGAAAAATTTTCCAAAACTTAGATATAAAGAAGTTATCTTAAGTTATCTGCATGCTGTTGTTTCTTTTTTCTTTTTTTTTTCATGCTGTTGTTTCAATGTCAGAGAGAGAACTGTCCAACAAACTAACTTCAGGACTGTCTGATGCTCTAAGGAATTATCATTTTGTTTGACTTACTATTTATTATCTATTGGAGTCTAAATGTTTCTGTCTCTCCAAAATTTGTATATTGAAGTCTTAACTCCACTGGAGCTATCTTTTGAGATAAGATCTCTAAGGAAGTGCTTAAGGTTAATGAGAGTGAGGCCCTGATTCAATAGGATTAGTGTCCTTATAAGAAGAGACACCAGGGCAGCCCGGGTGACTCAGTGGCCTTCAGCCCAGGGTGTGATCCTGGAGTCCCTGGATGGAGTTCCATGTCAGGCTCCCTGCATGGAGCCTGCTTCTCCCTCTGCCTGTGTCTCTGCCTCTCTCTCTCTCTCTCTCTCTCTCTCTCTGTGTGTGTGTGTGTGTCCCTCATGAATGAATAAATAAAATCTTTTTAAAAATTTTAAAATTTAAAAAGAAGAGATAACAAAGAGTTCTCTCTCCCCATCACCCCACATGCATATATCAAGGAAGGTCATGTGAGGATATAGCAAAAAAATGGGCATCTACAAACCAGAAAGAGAGAATTCAGTTTCTCACCAGAAACTGAATTGGCCGGAACCTTGATCTTGGACTTCCAGCCTCTAGAACTTGAGAAAATAAATATTTGTTGTTTAAGCCACCCAGTCTGAGGTATTTTATTACGGAAGCCTGGGCTGACTGAGATAACTATGCTTAAAGTCCAGACACTGTAACTTTAATATTAACTTGTAGAAGACTGATAAATTTTTTTTCAGTAGGGATGTAAATGATTACTGTTTGTAGAAAGGAGAGCCCCCAAGGTCACAGTTTTATTGACTTGTAGGACATTAACCATTTTTATGTAATGTTGTCATCTGAGCCTTAATTTTCCTGCTCTGTAAAATGCCACTGACAGCTCCTCCTTCCTAGTGTTGCTGTAGGATTAAATATAAGCCCATTGTACTTGTAGGGCACTGTCTAACACACAGTATGCTCTCACTTAAATTACTCTGATTGTTTAGATCAGAGGTCCATAGCCATTTTGTTGCATTTGTACAATGTTTAAAAATATTAGTGGCAGGGGTGCCTGGGTGGTTCAGTTGGTTAACCATCCCACTCTTGGCTTCAGCTCAGGTCATGTGATCTCAGGGTTGGGAGATTGATCCCCACTTTGGGGCTCTGTGTTCAGTGGAGAGTCTGCTTGAGATTCTCATTCTACCTCTCCCTCTGTCCTTCTTCCTGCCCTCTCTTTCTCTCTCTCTCTCAAATAAATCAACTAATTAAAAAATATTAGTGGCCACCAGGTAAAAGCCAGGATATTTCACATATTTCAGATTTTGACTCCTAACAATTCAAATGGTTAGGCAACACAAGGCTTA
This sequence comes from Nyctereutes procyonoides, assembly GCF_905146905.1. Lineage (NCBI taxonomy): Eukaryota > Metazoa > Chordata > Mammalia > Carnivora > Canidae > Nyctereutes > Nyctereutes procyonoides. The sequence goes on from NW_026575107.1 coordinate 64,423, forward strand.
AATACTACATGGAAACCAATGACTCGAAGTGGGTGGCATCTTCCCTTTGGGATGGGCAGGTATTGTCCCACTTGCCATAAGCCACACCCAACTCCTTTGTCTGGTCCTTGATGTTTCAGTCTCTGGGTTAGAGCATCATCATCCTCATTCCCTAACTAAAATAGCCCTCACATATTATGCTGAGTGAAGTAAGTCAATCGGAGAAGGACAAACATTATATGGTCTCATTCATTTGGGGAATATAAAAAATAGTGAAAGGGAATAAAGGGGAAAGGAGAGAAAATGAGTGGGAAATATCAGTGAAGGTGACAAAACATGAGAGACACCTAACTCTGGGAAACGAACAAGGGGTGGTGGAAAGGGAGGTGGGCAGGGGGTTGGGGTGACTGAGTGACAGGCACTGAGGGGGACACTTGACAGGATGAGCACTGGGTGTTATGCTATATGTTGGCAAATTGAACTTCAATAAAAAAAATAAAATAACCCTCACAGTTTCCAGAGGCTTCAGAAAATGGGCTCTTACCCAAGAGAACTCGTAAAGTTCTCATGGTTCAGACTGATAGTATAAGAGGTTTTCATGGGGCATTTGCCCCTTTCTCATCTCTTATTTAGCCCTGCAGGAAGGGCATGGTATGCTTAGGCTGAGTGCTAGGGTAAGACATCTTCCTGAGGGTCTCTGAGATTGTCATATCGTGCCTGTACAGTCTCCATGACTTAACACCTTGCAGCACTGCGTTTGAGCACTGGACTAGCTGATGATAATAGTTACTTTAATATAGAGCTCCCACCTATGCCAGCCACTTGCTATGGGCCATCCTGTAGAATCCTCCAAATCATCTGAAATAGGCATCACAGGTCCACAATCTGAATTTTCAGAGCTTAAAAACCAAAATACTTCTTATTAAAATTGCAGATTGGCAGATTAGCAAAGTCTGACCTGAACCAACATGAAACTATATGCAGTCTTTATTTCTCTCACTTAAACACTCTCACATTTTGCTGCAAAAATACTGATGTGTTTGATTACTGGATTCTGCCCCATGCCCCTCTGGAGATCGGCATTCACAATGAAATTTTTTTAAAAAAGATTTTATATATCTGGGTGGAGGGGAGTGAGAGTGAGCAGGAGGAGGAGCAGAGGGAGAGGGACAAGTGGACTCTGTGCTGAGCACAAAGCATGACGTGGGGTTTGATCCAATGACCCTCAGATCATGACCTGAGCCAAAATCAAGAGTCCAACAATTAACTGGATGAGCCACCCAGGCACCCCTCACATTGAACTTTCTAAGCTTTGAACACATCTGGCTCCAAGGTTTTGAATAAAATATTGAGAATATATATTATAACCATTTTACAGATGAGGAAACTGAGTCCTTGAGAAAATTTTTTTTAAAAAAATCCAAATAAGTGCTTTGCTATAATGACCACCCATCAGGGAGTCTGTCCTGGATGACCTGGGGCATGTTGCCTCTCTGAACATCAGAGGGTTCTCTGAACCTCATAAAAGGAATGGTAGCAGTACTAGCTAGCTATTACCATGCACTTAACATGCTTCAGGTCATTCCATTCTCTCTAAACCAGACTATAACATAGGCAATATTGTTGTTGCTCCTTATTTTGTCGATGAAGACACTGAAGTTTAAAAAAAATTAAACGATTTGCCCAAGGTCACCAGCCAGTCACTGGAGAGCTTGTATGTAAACCAGCTCTGTCTGAATTTGGTGTCACACACCCTTTCATGGGTTTCAAGGGTCCTCACAGCTCTAAAAGGAGTTCCTTTCTTTTGTATCTCTATTAGATTGCTTACTGAGAAAAGTGTCTGGCCCATTCCACCTCTTGGTCCTCACATTCCAGCAGTCATCAGCTTGACAGAGAGGCCCGGCATTCTTTGAAACTGGTGTTTACTGTACTCTACCTCTCACACCCCAGGGGATCGTTCCAGCCATTCAGAGACGTCCACTTTCAAACGACTGCAGGCATTTTCCAAAACATCATTTTCCATGACTCAGTGGTCTGTCTCTCCTTCTTCCTGCTGTAAAGGTTTCTGCAAGTAGGTGCAACATTTCTCTAAGGGCTTTCAGCTCCAACAAGTCTGATCCAACAGGCCCAGTTCCTCAGCTCCTGTTAATGAGGTCTCTTCCTCCTCTTTCTTTCCATCTCTTCTAGGTGATTGCTCATCCTCTCACTCAAGACATAAGAAAAATCACAAGAGCTTCTGCATTGGCTGGGTGTGGGAACCCAGGCCTCACTGAAAGAGAGTTGAGGGCCATGCTAGAGGAACCATCACCTTATAGCCAGTTTGAGTGACCAGTCATGTCTCTCAACCTCATTGCTGGAAAGAAATGTCTCTTGGCAACAAATGCAGTGGTTTGGTTTGGGAAATCAGCTGCCTGTATCCACCAATGAAGAGATGCTACATGGGGGGAGGACAGCGTCAAGGTCTCATCTCACTCTCTCCCCATTCTTTACCCTCATTATTTTGGGCAAGACTTTTAAGCTCACTGGAACTGTTTTATTGTCTGGAAAATAAGGATAAAAACACCCAGTTCTGCCCATCTCAAAGGACTGCAGGGAAAATCAGAGTAGTAATGGATTTGACAAGCTTTGTGAACATCACATAACAATTATTAAGGTAAGCCTGAGGGCAGTGGGTGAGTTGTAGCCAAGGAAGAGGAATAAAGGTCACAGGAGTCAGTTCTACAAAGAGATGAGTTCAAAATTCAATAGACTCAACTCCAACAGACCTTGACAGGTGATCCTGGGCTTACACATATATTTCCAACACATATCCCTTTTTCCTGCATCAAGATGATTGTGAATTACTGGGTTTAAGAATGACTGAGAGGGATCCCTGGGGGTGGCGCAGCGGTTTGGCGCCTGCCTTTGGCCCAGGGCGCGATCCTGGAGACCCGGGATCGAATCCCACGTTGGGCTCCCGGTGCATGGAGCCTGCTTCTCCCTATGCCTATGTCTCTGCCTCTCTCTCTCTCTCTCTCTCTCTCTCTCTCTCTGTGACTATCATAAAGAAATAAAAATTAAAAAAAAACAATGACTGAGAGATTTTGTTTCTGTCTGTCATTTGAAGCATTTTTTTTTATTCCTGAAGATTATGGCTTGCACAAGAAATGCTACAAGAGTGAAAATCAAGAGAAACAACAGACAGCAGAAACAAACCTGCACCTACCTTTGGTAGTGAAATGATCAGACTATTATAAAACAAATGTATTTATCAAATAAATTATAAACTTGAACATATTTATAGGGAATAATAAACTGTAAAAAAAATCTAGCAGATATGAAAAAGAACCAAATAGAACTTCCAGGAATAGAACACTGAAGTTAAATACACCATAGGTTCACAGACAAGTCTGGGGACTAGTCAAGTTGGGCGAAGGTGAGAGGCAATGCCTGTCTTGGAAAGAGCCACTAGGCTTGGTGGAATTGGAGGTGGTGGGTGAAGGAAGGGAAATATAAACTGGACTTCTCAGAGCTTCAGGGATCTCAAAGGTGTTGACTTCTTTGATAACAATGGTAGCATTAGCAAAGAGGCCAGGTTCTCGGGTGGCAGCAGCCAGAACTTTTCTGGGAAAAATGGAAAAGTGATAGCACAAGGAGGCATCGCCAGGTCTTAGTAAGTCATTCAGAAATAGGGCACTGTCCATATGTCATAAATTACAACCATGATGCAGAACAAGAAAGGGTAATTAGTAAACTCAAGAATCACTCTTGAAAATCAGCTCTACTTTTTTTTTTTTTTTTGCCTCGTTGCATCAGAAAGAGCAAGATGGGTCACCAGCAGCTCTACTGGAGCCACGCGAGGAAGTTTGGCCAGGGCTCTAGTTCTTGCCACATCTATTCAAACCGGCACGGTCTGATCCGGAAATATGGCCTCAACATATGCCACCAGTGTTTCTGTCAGTACGCCAAGGATATAGGCTTCATTAAGTTGGATTAAGTGAACTTCCTTGAATGGGTCATCCAAGATACCTACCTTATCTGAGGCACACATGGAATTAGTGAGACTAATTAGGAAGGTCCACTGGTTTTACTCTGGAAGCCCTCCTCTCATTGCCTGAGACAAATGTGGTACAGGATTGATAAACAGAACTGAATGAAAATTACAGTAAAAATGTGGCCCCGTGGGGATAAAGTCAGTCATTAAATAGTTGAATTTAACCCTCAAGTTTTTGATTTCCTAGTTTGATTTCATTAACGAAAGGAGTATATGAAGAAGTAGAATCAGCAGAAGGAGTGGCTCTGGACTCAGATTGTCCAAGTCTCAGTCCCGACTCCACCACTAAACTGCTTGGTGATCTGGGGCCAATTACTTAACCTCTCCGAACCTTACTCTTATGTAGAAGAGGAGCAACATGTAACTTACCCATTGAATCATTGCAAAGATTAAATAAGAGAATCCATGCAGAGTAGCTGGCTGCTGGGGCTTCTCTGTGGCTCTCCCTGTCCTCCCTGGCTACCCTAAGCTCCATTGCCCACCCTTGCTGTGTGCAAGGGGCCAAACTATGTCAACTCTTGTTTCTCAGGTTACATCTGGCCCTGGGAAGGCCTTTCTGGGAGGCTGAGGGCAGGGAGGATCAAGAGACAGGGCATTCCACCCTCTCTTGCTCTGCTTTGGGCAGTGATGTTGGCAGTGACTGCATTTCCTCTGAGGCCCCTGTTGCTCTAGGGCGGGGTCCTGCCTCCTCTGTCCCTGTCTTCCTAGGGGTGGTACCTCTACTGAAATCCCTGATGTAGACTCCGATTCCTGACTAGATTCTGACACTTTTATTTTTTTAAGATGTTTTTTCAAGATTTAAAAAACAATTTTTAAGTAATCTCTACACCCAGCATGGGGCTCAAACCCACAACCCCAAGATCAAGACTCACATGCTCCACCTACTAAGCCAACCAGGCGCCTCAGACTCTGACACTTTTCTGACTTTCACTCTACCTGAGGTTTTGAATGACTATGAGAAACAACTTTTACAAGACTTTCTGCATGTTTGTTCACAGATCTGCTTTGCCATGAATTGAGTGCCTCAAAGAGCTGTTCTTCATGTTTAACCTCAGCATACTGTACAATGACCCGATCATTTTGGGAGAAGAAACTTTGAAATTTTTTGAAAAATTGCATATTGGCTCCAAAAGAGTATCTTTATAGGACATACACAATATAATTAATGATTCAACGAATGAGCATTCCTGTATCCACCACCCAGTTGAAAGAAACATTTACTCTTATTTTTGAACCCCTCGGGGAACCCCTCCCTGTCCCATCCCCTCCTTCCCTTCCCAAAGATCTCCATCTCCCAAGGCTGTCAACCCTTGGCTGGTTTTTGTAGATCTACTGTGTCTCTGCCCACTCAACAATATGTTTGGTGTCACGTTTTTAAATTGTATATAAAAGAAAGAATGCTGTAGGTGTTCTTCCCTGACTTGTTCTCCCACTCAACATTGTTACTGAGCATGTCGGTGTGTGGCTATGATTCATTCCCGTTCATTCATTCAGGGCTTTACAATGTGCTGTCACAGAACTACACCTCTCCGTGTTATGCAATTGCTGTTAATGGGCCTGGAGGTCTCTCCAGGGTTCTGCAATTTCACACATTCTTGTATCATCTTCAGGTGCCCAAGTGTTGATGTTTCTATTAGGGCACAAACTGAGGAGCGGAGTCACTGCGTCACAGAGCAGGGAATGCCACCGTTAGCAGATAATGCCACATGGTTTTCCACAGTGGTTTAAACCAATTTAGACTCCCACCAGCTGTGTAAAAATGTATGTTGTTCAAACCCTCATAAGTCTGTGGTACCAGCCTTTAAATTTTTTACCCATTGGGGGTGGGGGTGGGATAGGATACCTCATTATGGTTTACTTTGTATTTTCCTCCTTATTAATGAGAGGGAGTTTCTTTCCATGTTGGCTGTTCACATGTTCTTTTCTGACAGGTCTGTTTGAAAGCTAATTGTACTTCCCTGGAACCTCAGGAGGGTTGTGGCTGACTTGGGGGGCTGGGGAGGGTGAGGAGGATGCAGGAGGGAGGGAGGTGCTGAAGTCCAGGGTGGAGCAGGGCAGGGGTGTGGCTGTGCTGGAGGAGACAGGGCAAGAGAGCTACCCAGCCTGGGGGCTTCCAGTTGAGTTTTTTTTTCTCCCACTGTGAAGCATTAACAGAACTTGTAATTTGTTAAGAAAAGCTCAAACCATTATTTTTTAATATAAATTTTTCTAATTTGTAAAATGGACACCTAATTCCAAAAAGGCAGTTCGAGCCAAACAAGTCCTATCTGCAGGTGCTGGATTTAGCTCTCAGAAGACCCTTTTGTGATCCTATTTTGGTCATGAGACGGGATTCACCCCGTGGTCAGTCAGCAAGTATTCCTGCCTCTTGGATCCACCGGAAGTAGGAGATAAGTTAGGTCCCCTGAGATCACGGCAGGGTCTGTGTGAAGGACCTCGCATTCTCTGCCCATTGCTTAGTGGTAAGATACACATAACAGGAGCTTAGGGCGCCTCAGTTATGTGTCTCGGTGGCACCAAGCACGTTGGCGTTGCTACGGCGTCATCACTGTTCTCATGGAGCCTTTTCCTCTTGCAAAGCTGAAGCCTCTGCATTAAACAAGAACACCCCCTGCACACAACCCCCGCCGCTGGCAACCACCAGTCTCCTTCTGTCTTAGGAGTCTCATGCTCTGGGTGCCCAGTGAAGGTGGAATCAGGCAGTATCTGCTCTGTGTCGGGCGTATTTCACCTGGCACCACGTTTCCGTTACGTGTCTCAAGCATCACGTGTTCATCACCCAAGCTGCTGCACATGTCACGGGTTCTTTCCTCATGAAGGCTGGATGATATTTCGCTGCGCGCCTGTGCCACACGTGCTCTACCCACTCATCTTCTGATGGGCACGGCTGTTGGGCAACTGCCCCTACACACTCGGCCGTACAAATCGGTTTGAGTCTCTGCTCTCAGTTCTTTGGGGGTATATACACAGAAGTGGAGTTGCTGGGCCGTAGGGTAAGTCTGTTGAATATGTTGGGGGTGGGGGTGGCTTATTCTTTTAGCATTTTTGGCTGCTTTCTCTACTTAGGAACTTGCAGTTAGAACCTGGGGGCAGGGGCGACTGGGTGGCTCAGTTGGTTAAGCCTCTGCCTTCGGCTCAGGTCGTGATCCAGGGTCCTGGGACCAAGTCCTGCATTGGGCTCTGTGCTCAGCGGGGAGCCTGCTTCTCCCCCTCCCTTTGCCTGCTCTTCCCTCTGCTTGTGCATGCTCTCTCTCCCTCTCTCTGTCAAATAAATAAATAAAATCTTAAAACAAAAAAAAAAAGAACTTGGGAAATCATCATTTGGGGTAGCAGTGATCACATCCTCTCTCAGGCTACATTTTTCAAAAGCAGAACATGGATGAAACCCTTGGGCCCATTATCTGTTTGGCTGTTCTTGTCCTGTGGTGATGAGGGCGATGATTAAGATCCTAACTCAAATACCTTGCAAGCTCGCTTTGTCGCCAGCACTTCAGCATATTTTAAATAATGTCATGTTGGTAATCATTCCGGGAGGATTATTGTCCCGGTTTTACAGGTGAGGAAACCAAGCCACAGAGAAGTGGAACCATAAACAATGCTGGGACAGACAGGCTCATTTAATTCAGCATTTACTCTCACAAAGGAAGGAACAGAGGCTGAAGACGGGAGACCCAGAGACACAGCCTTATGCTGTGACCGACCCGGCTGAGCTCACAGGCTTCCAGACGTCTGGAACCCCCAGACCCACGCTCTCGCCACCTCGAAGACAGGATTCCATCCATTCATTTTGTTTATCCCGTTGACCCAAGTGAAACCCCTTCTGAGAGGCTGCCGTGCCGCGTCGGGATCCAGCTGGATATTCCTGGTCCTCTTCCTGATAATTACTGGGGCAGGACTAGCTGAAATATGACGGGGAGAGGATTACCGGTTTGGCTGTAGGATTTTGTGAAAACACATGGAAGTGGCACATTAATATTAGTCAAGGGCTGAATGGGCCTTTTTAAGAAGCTGAGATAAACTTTGACAAAATCAGGTTGCCCGGAGAAGCATTCAATTTGCTGGAGTGACTCAAAAAATCATAATTTTTCTTTCCCGTTAAGATTATTTAGATAGTAAAAATCTGGAGTCTGTATTCCCTACGAAGTTGCGCCCCTGAAGTCCTGAGTTTGCCTATACACAGGGCGGGCCTGTGGTTTTCATTACGTTCCCTGACTCGTTAGGTCTTGCAGTTAGTCCGTGTTACACGTTTCTCTTGTGTTTTTCTTGAACTTCCTGAACTCTGGCATTTCATTTCGGGGATGTATATCCAAGGGACAAGCAGTGTTCCTTTGATCTTCCTTGGGACGTCATTATGTTCAACCTGAGAAAGATTAGGGAGTTGCCAGTCAACGCTGAACAAACACAGAAGGCGGCTGCCAATATGGCGGGTGCTTAATCTATTTACCACATCGACCCTATTAGGAACTAATTCCACAGCGAGTGGACTCCGAAGAGCGTTCTTTGGAATCGAATTCTCCTCCGCTTTGGGAGGCTACGTGCATATGGTCTGGAGTACTGCACGTCTGGGCCTCACAAAGAAATCTATTTAGCCTGAAATATTTAAACTGCAGAAGGTTTTCAAACTTTGAAATCACTGTCACTGTTGGTTCCCCCTATGGCTGTCAGGTTGTACTTTCTCTGAACTGAACAGCAGTTTCTGGAAAGCACCCTTGCCTTCTGCTCGTATTTGTAAGAACATCTGCTCAACAGTGGTGAATCGAGTCAGCTCCAGGCTTTGGACAAACAATCCTCTGAGCCGGGGTGAACTCCGAGGGGCAAAGAGCTGCCACTTGGACCGCAGCTGGGAAACCAGACTGCTCAGCTCACCCTCCGCTCCCTTTCCAAAATGGCCTTCAGAACCTGATCCACCTTCTAAATAGCTCTTTGAGGCACCACCCAGGTCTAATTGTGACATATATATATATTTTTTTTTCCTAGCCCTAAAATGAGAAAGAAGAACAAGACAAAATCAAATGTTAGCCTGTCAGTATTTGCAGTTCCCTGTCACCCCCAAGACATTGATGGAGATTTATTTTCCTAATGAAGCCTCTGACGGTAATGGTGGCACTTGCTAGAATCAGTTAGGACTAAGTGGTATTTAATTCACAGCGAAGCGACAATCTGACTGGACTGTGATTAGTTCCAGCTTTTAGCTATCATTTATAGGTCACCAGGCGGCTAACAACCTCAAATGAGGGACCATTATCTTTTGACAAGATGAAGCATTTTCTGGGGGGATGGGGGGAGGGGGAGGGGTGCTACCCAGAAAGCCAGCTTAATACTCTCTCTGGGAATTATTTCATTCCTAATAGAGCTCCACAACCACTTACTCAAAGGAACCACGCTAGCGCATTCCAGTTAGGTCTGCTGAAGGCAAAGGAGGAAAGGACTTTCCTTACAGCCATTCATTTAGCTACTCAGCAACTACAGGCAAACTTCATCTTACTGCGTTTCACTTTATTGCACTTCGTGGGTATTGCGTTTTTTACGAACTGAGGGTTTGTGGCAACCGTGAGTCGAGCAAGCTGTTGGCACCATTTTTCCAACTGGATTTGCTCACTTTGTGTAATCGCATTTTGGAAATTTAAAACTTTTTCATTTTTATTATTATATTTCTTATGGTGATTTGTGATCAGCGCTCTTTGATGTTACTACTATAACCGTTTTGGGGTGCCATGAACTGTGCCCATATAAGACAGCAAACTTAATAAATGCACGTGTTCCAACTGCTCCACCGACTGGCTGTTGCCCCATTTCTCTCCCTCTCCTCAGGCCTCCCTGCCCCCCTGTGACACAACAATATTGAAATCAGGCCAGTTAATGACCTTACAGTGGCTTCCAGGTGGAAGGAAGAGTCAAACATCTCTCATTCCAAATCAACAGCTAGAAAACGATTAAGAATAGTGCAGAGAACATGTTGAAAGCTGAGAGAGGCTGAGGGCTAGGCCTCTTGAGCCCGTTAGCCGTGTTGTCAATGCAAAAGAAAAGCTCTTGAAGGAAATTAAAAGTGCTACTCCAGTAAATGCATAAGAAAGTAGAGCAGGGCAGCCCGGGTGGCTCAGCGGTTTAGTGCCGCCTTCAGCCCAGAGCCTGATCCTGGAGTCCTGAGATCGAGTCCTACATCCGGCTCCCTGCATGGAGCCTGCTTCTCCCTCTGCCTCTCTCTTTCTCTCTCTCTCTCTTTCTCTGTCTCTCATGAATAAATAAATGAAATCTTAAAGAAAAAAAAAAGTAGAACAGCCTTATTGCTGGTATGGAGAAAGTTCTAGTGCTCTGGATAGAGGAGCCAACCAGTCATAACATTTCTTTAAGCTAAAGCCTAATCCAGAGCAAGGCCCTAATTTTCTTCAACTCTGTGAAGGCTGGGAGAGGTGAAAAACCTGCAAAAGAAAAGTCTGAAGCTAGCAGAGGTTGGATCATGAGGTTTAAGGAAAGAAGCAAACTCCATAACATAAAAGCGAAGCAGCAAGTGTTGATGTAGAAGTGCAGTGAGTTATCCAGAAGATCTAGCTAAGATAACGAAGGTAGCTACACTCAACAGCAGATTTCAGATTTGTCCATGTGGAGGGAATAGTCTTACATTGGAAGAAGTTGACATCTAGGACTTTCATAACTAGAGTGAAGTCAATGCCTGGCTTCAGAGGAGAAGCTGACTCGCTTGTTAGGGGCTAATGCAGCTGGTGACTTAAGTTGAAGCCAATGCCAATTTACTATGCCACAAATCCTAAAGCTTTTAAGAATTATGCTAAACCTACTCTGCCTGTGCTCTATAAATGGAACAACAAAACCTGGATGACACGCACATCTGTTTACATAAGGGTTTACTGAATGTTTTAAGCCTACTTTTGAGACCTACTGCTTAGGAAAATGATTCCTTCAAAAATATCACTGCCCTTTGACAGTAGAGCCGATCACCTAAGAGCTGTGATGGAGATGCATGAGATTAATGCTGTCTCATGCCTGGTAACACCATATCCATTCTGTAGCCCATAAATCAAGAAGTCATTTTGACTTTCAATTCTTATTATTTAAGAAATACACTTTGTAAGGCTACGGCTGCCGCACATAATGATTTCTCTGCTGGATCTGGGCAAAATAAATGGAAAACTTTCCAGAAAGGATTCACCATTTTACATGCCATTAAGTCATAGTTCATGGAAAGAGGTCAAGATAGCAACGTTTATAAGAGTTTGGAAGAAGTTGATTCCAACACTCAGGGATGACTTTGAAGAGTTCAAATCTTCTGTGGAGGAAGTAACTGCAGATGTAGTAGAAAGAGCAAGAGAACTAGAATTGAAAGTGGAGCCTGAAGATGTGACCAAATTGTAGCAGTCGTGTGATAACACTGTCAGAGATGAGAAGTTGCTTCTCATGGATGAGCAAAGAAAGCAATTTCTTGAGGTGGAATCTATTCCTGGTGAAGATGCCATGAAGATTGTTTAAATGTCAACAAAAGATTTAGAATATTACACAAACTTAACTGATAAAGCAGAGGCAGAGTTTGAGAGGATTGACTCCAATTTTGAAAGAAGTTCTACCTTGGGTAAGATGCTGTCAAATAGCATTGCATGCTACAGAGAAATCGTTCATGAGAGGAAGACAGTGCAGCAAACTTCATTACTGTCATATTTTAAGAAACTGCCACAGCCACCCCAACCTTCAGCAGCTACCACCCTGATCAGTAAGCAGCAATGAACATCAAGGCGAGACCCTTTGCTCCACCACCAAAAAGATTATGACTCTGAAAGGTCAGATGATGGTTAGCATTTTTTTTAGCAAAGGTATTTTTATTTTTACTTTTTTTTAAAGTAGGGTCCACACCCAGCGTGGAGCAAAGGTATTTTTATTTTTACTTTTTTTTTTTAAACAGGGTCCACACCCAGTGTGTAGGGCTTGAACTCATGACCAGGGCTGAAATCAAGAGTCAGATGCCTAACCGACTGAACTACCCAGATGTCCCAAGCAAAAGTATTTTTAAATTAAGATGTGTACATTAGTGTTTTAGACATAATGCTACTGCATACTTAATAGGCTACAATATGGCATAAACTTAACTTTTGGATGCACTGGGAAACCAAAACAATTCATTTGACTCACTTTATTGCTGTATTCATCAAGCCTACACTATCTCCTAGGTATGCCTGTGTTCCTCGAGTGAGGCACTGGGCAAGAGCGTATTGATTGCTGGGGTTCCCTGGAAGGAAGGCTGATAATCAACCTGCACACACTGTATGGCAGGTCTAGGGTTTAATAGCCATTCTCCATTGTGATGGGGTGAAGTATCTGTTCTGATTGGCTGGTGTCAGTGCAATACTGATTGTTAAATATTCAAAATAACAGTCTTGTCTGGAATAATGCTCTTCTGTGGAACTTACTATTTTTTCTCCAAGAAAATTTCACTTTAAGTGAAATTGTCTCCCTTACATCACAAGTGTCCCCTAAATTAGCTGAAAGCTGTAGATCTTCTGTTAATTATAAGGGAGATAATGTGATGTCCTAAGAAAGTAGCAATTTGGGCGTAGGTACGATGGGACTCCAGAGGGTTAGGAGTCTAGCTCATGAATAGCTGGCTGCTCGGAATGAGAGCCAGGAAGACACCTGTTAACCCCATAGTGAGGAGGGCCCAGTGGTCCCCAACCTGGAGCAGTCTGAAAGCACTGGAAGAGTGCAGATGTCCCTGCCACCATACACACATACTGGCTTCTACACTACTGCCTGAGAGGGGAGAACTGACCTGTTTTCCTTCCTCCTTCCCTTTCTTCTTTCTCGGTCTTGAGGAAGTAGAAGGCAGTCTTCTAGTTTGCTTTTCTCCAATTTAGTGAGTCTTGGAAAAGAATCTGCTTTTATCTGCTTTTGGAACTAGGACATCAGATTTTTACCAGTCTGATGTAATACCGAAAGCTTCTAAGTGTTGAATACCCGCCAGACCTCAGATACGTCGAGGTGCTTGACATAAACGATTCCATTCGTCCTCACCTTAACTCAGTGATGGAAGCTTTATTGTTCCCAGGTTGCAGATGAGTCTGAGGCATGACCAAGATACAGATCCAGGCCGGCTGCCCTGAGGCACCCTGGGGTGATCTTACAGCTGTTACCTCTGTCCTAAAGGAGCTTACGGCCAGTCGCAAAAACAAGCCACACCTCTATAGCTACAAGGTGAGGCTATAACAAAGCATGGCAACATTTGTCAAACTTGATCTCTTCGTTTTAGGGAAAGAAAAATTGTCATGAGCCTCCAATGTTGATTTATTTTTATAAATTACTGAAATATGCACAAATATAAGTCTTGCATAAACTCCTTACACTGCTAATATTTTAGTGCATCTCTTTATGGGCACACATGTATTCTGGGACTTATTTTATATATATTTGTATTATGATTTTTTTGGTTGTGTCTCACATATCAGCATTTTCCGATGTCAGTAACACAATTTTAAAAATTGATATATTTTCATCTTTGCACTGATATAGGGATTTTACCATATATTCAACCATTTCCCTATATTTGGGCATTTAGATTGTTTCTGATTTGTACCATTATAAGACATATCGTCACATACATTTTTGTACACGAACCTTTGGCTGCCTTTCTGATCATTTCCTTGGAGTTAATACTCAGGAGTAAAAGTACTGGGTCAAAGGGCACAAACATTTTTAAGGCTTTTAACATTTCTCTCCAGGAAGGTTGTACTAGTACTTTTGCATCTGATACTGAAAGATCACTTTGGGGCCTAAGAGGTATTGGCCAGAACTTCAAGGGTAGGCAGAGCTTCTACCAGTGCAGGTTGGCAGAGGCATTCGGCTGGGAGAAGACCTGCCCAGGCTCAGGGAGGAGAGTACAAGGTGCCTCGGGGAAATGGCAAGCCATTTGATTTAAAAAAAATTAAATTTGCCAACATATAATAAACACCCAGTGCTCATCCTTTCAAGTGCCCTCCTTAGTGCCCGTCACCCAGTTACCCCATCCTCTCACCCACCTCCCCTTCTGCAACCCTTTGTTTGTTTCCCAGAGTTATAAGTCTCTCATGGTTTGTCTCTCTCTCATTTTTCCTACTCTTTCCCTCCTTTCCCTTATAATCCCTTTCACTATTTCTTATATTCCACATATGAGTGAAACAATATGATGGTGGTCTTTTTCTCTGATTGACTTACTTCATTCAGCATAATACCATCCAGTTCCATCCACGTTGAAGCAAATGGTAGGTTTTCATCTCTTCTGATGGCTGAGTAATCTTCCATTGTATACATAGACCACATCTTCTTTATCCATTCATCTGTCGAAGGACATCTCGGCTCCTCCCACAGTTTGGCTATTGTGGACATTGCTGCTCTAAACATCGCAGTGCAGGTGTCCTGGTGTTTCACTACATCAGTATCTTTGAGGTAAATACCCCGCAGGAGCATTCTGATTTAGTTAATGCTGTGTCTCTCAATACACTTAGAATGTTAACATTTGGGGGAGAACATAAAATGTTCAAAATGTGAAACAACTTGGCAATAATGCTAATAAGACAGTCACCATTGTGATATAATGTCTAAATGTCCAAAAGCAACACCATTATTGTACCATATCTTGCTCCCCCGGGGTTCTTAGAAATGAACTGTTTGTTGATTTCGCCATGGAATCCGATAGCATCAGGACAGTGTTCTACAAGGTGCTCTGTGTCTGATGTCGGCATGAAGCCACACTGGTTGCTCCTGTCCTACATTTACTTGACCATTCAGTTCCATGCCCCTCTTGACAGTGTTCCCATCGGTGGTATAGTGTTGTGGTTAAGAAGTTATGAAGGAAAGAACCCAGACTGCCTGGGTTCTAATTCCAGCTCTACCATTTATTGATTGTGTGGCCTTATGCAAGTTACCTTTGTGCCTCAAATTCTTCAACTATAAAATGGGGTTGCTGTTATGTACCTTTATAGGATTATCTTGAAGATTAAATGAGTTAATACACATAAAGCATTTGTAACAATGTGGTGTACAGAATAAGTATGTTTAATAAGCAAGAGCTTTTATTATTATTATATTAGCCTCAGTTTGGCCCCCTGGCTAAGATTTGGTAGCACACATATAAAAGGTTTATGGCCAAGTGGTATGCGGTGGCTTTCCATCCACAGAAACCCAGAGGACTAGAAACTGCCTCCTTCTCAACTCAGCCCATAGCTACAATAAACAGCTACATGTCAAAGTTGAAATGCTTTTATTTGGGTTCATCACAGAGATTGAATAGAGTCTCATGACATTCATCCATATAAAATACCATAAAAATAGTTGTAGGCATAAATAAGAATTACTCTTATTCTTTTTTTTTACTCCAACTTATTCTATTTTATAATGCACAGTCCTTTTTGTTGATTACAAATAAGAAGTATATGAAGATGCAGAAATTTTGTAATTTCAACAGATAACAAAATACAAATGTATACAAATGCAAATGTTGCTCATTGGCCTGACTTTCCAGGACCTAGACCCTCCGGTAGCTGCTGGCCTCGATGAAGTAACATAACAAGCCACCGGGATGTAGTGTCAGACATGAACAAAATCACTCTTGGTCCCAGCCATAAACAGAGACAGAATCCCTCATTGCTGGATGTCTTGCAACGAAGCTTTCGCTTTCACTATGCATTTGGCCTCACAATCTTCACTGACAAATAATTCTGAAGAGAAAACAGAAAGAATGTTAAAAAAATAATATTGAAGTTCAGTTTTTCTAGCATCAACACTACTGACATTTAGAACTACATTATTATTTTATTTATTTATTTTTTGGAACTACATTTTTATTTCTGGGGACTGTCCCATGAACCTCAGGGTATGCAGCATTCCTGGCCTGCACCCCTCAGGTGTGACAATTAAAATGTCTCCAGGAATTGCCAACCACCGTCACGAGAGCAAAACTGCCCCCAGTTGAGAATCGTTGGTTTAGATCAATAGAATCTAATCAGTAAAAAGGAATTACTGTGAGTTTTTTTTTAATGATCAAGACAGATTGGACTCATGACAAGTAGAAGCTGACGTCTGTGTGCATTGACAACCAAAGTATTATACTGGAGATAAATAGAAACCCTATATCTCTGCTGTTATAGTTGTGACTATGTTACCCTACACAAAAACAGCTGTATTATTACCAATACGAATCAAAGTAAGTCTTTAAATGCCTAGGCTGTCCCTTCTCCACTTGGCAAAATGGACTTCAACTCCTTGGTGAAACCATCCTCAGCAATGGGATCCTATGCTCATCTGTTCATCTCTCCATAAAAGTTTGCCTTTCCTAGCAATTTACTTATCCATATGCCTGCTTTTCCCTAGGCCCTGAACTGCTGGTAGGCAGAAATCATACCTTGGTGATCTCAACATCCCAATTCCTAGCCTGTAGCAGATGCTCAATAAATCCCTTGAATGAAAGTAGGACTTCTAGGCACACCAGCAAACCTCCTGTCTAGACTCCCATCTATGACTGAGGTGACTGAGGAAAATTAGGGGAGGTTATGTGATGCAGGCCTTAAAGAACAAATAAGGTTTTGATAGACTCTGGTAAGGGAACGGCATTGGCACAGGCATCCTGGAAGGTAAGGGCAATATCTGCAGGGGGGTGGGAAGGGACTAGCTAGTTGGGGTAAAGTTCAGGGTTAATGTAGATCTAGACTGGGCCCAGATGCAGGGATCTGTGAATGCTAGGGTTAAGGAGTTAGCTTGCAGGATGGTTTGGGACAAGAACGTGTAAAGGCAGGAAGATAAGTCAGAAATGTTGGCTGTTGTCCTGACATACATTGCTAAAGGTCTGAGGGATTTCTCCTAGAATTCTTGATACCAACATGTTTTTCAAACCAAGAAGTTCTGCCCGTAATTCATACAACCCTAAGAATGTCATTCTCATCACAACACACATTACTTTCAATTTTCCACAGGCTGAGGGCTGCAATACCACAACTGCTAAGTAGGTCCATCTATTGAGTGGCAGGCAACCAAGGCAAGAACCACATTGGATGACTGACCATAATTCACACACAAAAAGCCAAGACATGAGGCCAAGCACTCATACCGGTAAGGAGTACAGGAACACGGCCACAAAGAGCAGCAGGATCAGTAGGATCAGCAGGCCAATGATCACCCACTTAAATCGGCGCCACACAATGAACTTCATGGTCTTACATGGGTTGGTGAACCAGAGGAAGGAGGTTTCTGGTCGGCTGCATTGCAAAGAAATGGTTTTATCTACCCAAGTCGGGTGGAACAGATATTTTACTTCAGACCCTAATACAGTTTGAAGAATAATTAATAACATTGAAAAAGTCAGGAAAAGGTATTATTCCTCATCATTGGCTGGAAAGATTCATAACATTTTATGGCCTCTTAAGATGTTAAAGATACTCTGGACTTCGGTTTTGTGGGGAAGGAGAAAGGTTGAAATGAAGCCGGATCACCAAGCTCACCATCCCCCACTCCCCTCTAGTGCAAAATTAAGACACCACTGAATCCATTGCATTAAGCTCATTGGAAGGGGGGCTTTCAGACTGCAGGTGTTTGGGGATCAGACATTGTGGAGAACAAAGAAGGCCTCTCACTTTGGTGGGTCCAGCTTGGGGTTCATGTTGGGTTCATCCCGTCCCATCCCGGCTGGCCTCTCGTCTGCCTCCTTCTCATTGAGGATTTCCAACATCATCTCCACTTTCCCCTTCAGTAAAGCAGAACAGGTTAAACACATGACATCACGTTTCACAAATATTTTCATTTCAACCCAAGGAGTATTCCCTGAGCAATGATTTTTATTCTTGTAAAACAATCTAGATTGCCTTAAATTTTCCTCAAGAGATTTCATCGCATTTCCTTTTCCATGTGTTTCTGAACCAACCCCTTGTGGGAAACTGAGAGGACAAATTGCTTTCCCTCCCCTTGCTCCCTGCTTTTCATTCTCTGTACCCCATCCTCTAACTTTCTCATATCCATCTCCTTGCCTTCTCACATACTGTCCTTTGTAACTTTATTTGGGCCAGGTTAGCCTAAATCCTGCTAAGAACAGAATGTAACACTGACTGAGCATTAACTGTAGGCTCTGAGAGACTCTCCATGGCTTCCTGCTTACCCATGGTTGCCCCGCTGTATGGAGAAGGGAGGGCATGTCATGGGTACTCAATGTATACTACTTGAATACACGAATGAATGAGTGAATGAATGAATGCTGCCTCCATGTTCATACAGGTGTCCTAAGTGGACACCTTTTAAGATTTCTATGTGGGTAAACTCATGTGATGCTCACAGCAACCCTATATAGCAGGTATTGCTATGACCCTTATATGTGCTTGAGGACGCTGAAGCCAAAAGAGATCTAGAAAGTTGCCCACTTTTATGGCCAGGCTTGTAAATGACTTTCTAGGACTCTGGAATGCCCACTAGGTCACCAACATGCTGAGAACCCCAACTCAGAGAATCGATTTTATGATGGAGCCATATGACTCCTATGCTGACAAGTCAGACAAAACATGGTATCTGACTGACAAGTTGCTACATCTCTCCCAGCCTGTTTTTGGGTTTTGTTTTTGTTTTACTTGGTTCAGTAGTAGTTTTGTTTATTTTTTAAATAAAAAAAACTAAAAAACATTTTTTTAAAAAACTGAAGTAGAGTTGACATAAAATGTTATATCCCAGCCTGTTTCTTGAATCTACAAAATGGAGCTAATGTCTAGTCTGGAATTGTCAGTAGAACTAAACGAGATTATGTGTAAACTACTCTATAGTGGTAGATCTTGATGCTGGTGGTGGTTTTAGGGGTGTTTATATCAGTCAAAACTCATGGAATTGTGCACTATAAATGGGTGCAGTTTATACCTCAAAGTCGTTTTCAAAAACAAGATTATGAACATGAGGCACTTAGCATGTTCTCCAGCTCCTAATCAATGATCTAGAATGTTAGCTGTTATTAATAGCAATAATACATGATGAATGAGGTAGTCTCCTGTGACATGGCATGGTGACCCAGACTTTTGCTTTTCTATCATGATTTATCTGGGAATTCTCCAAACTTGCTTGTAAGTTTCAGCCTTCTTGTCCAGTGGGTGTCAAGGCTCCCTGCTTCCTCCACCTTTTTAAATTTATTTTTTTAAACAAGAAGAGTTTGAGTTTGAAGTTCCTTTTCCTGTACTGAATTGTACTGAAAGCTCAGGATAAAAGCCTTCCTGGTGAAAGAGGGTCCTCAAGAAACAGAGTGTAGTCACTCGGACTACCAGCTTTTCCACCATTCCAATCCCTCCACCTTACACACAGCCCCAAACATACTCATGGCATCTGCCACCTTCTCTTGTAATCCCAGTTACAAACCATTCTTGTAACTTAAGGTCTTACCAATGTAACACTTCCTTATCTTATCTGTCATAAATCCATTGAGAGAGGGTAGAGCCTAACTGACAAAAGGAATGAATGACCCAGGACTGGGGAATACTCATACAGCCATCACGCGGGAGCCATCTTTATCTGCGTAGCACGGCCACCAGCCTTTCATGGACTTCTGCTCAAACAGTGAGGCAGTTTTTGCTTTAAGGGGGTTCATGGCTTTGAGGTCTGGAATCATATCCAAACTGCATTTCTCTGATAATTTTGCTGGAATGATGGTGTGATGCAAATCAAGTTCCAGGAAACCTAGCCAAGGAAATAATTAGACCTGAATAAGTTTCAATGGATCGGTGCTTGTTCACAAGTGAACAGAATGTTCTTGTCAGAGGAGAGGCAGACAGTGATTCTGAGCAGGTGATGGGTGAGTTAGAGGAAGGGATCCTGGTAGACTTTTAAAATTCCTTCCAGATAGGATGGAAAGTGGTAGAAGAAATATCTGTCCCCTGCTCTGTGTCTCACAGAGGATAACATGGTTTATTTCTCAAAGATACCAGCATGAACAGAGCTCTTCTACAAGCTCAAAAGAATTAAACATCTACAGACTAGATGCCCGCTGAATGCAGATTTGGACTGTGCTCTTTCTTAATGGTCTCAGGCTACCCCAAACAGAGGCACTTTGAGCGCTCAGGCTACTTGTGTGGTTTAGGAGTCATATCTCATTGAGGGTGAACATTGAAGTTTTACTTTCAACTGAGGAGGGGGGTGGTAAGCTGATGAGGGGGTTTGGGGAAGAACCAAAGAACCCCAGGGAATGAAGGCAAAGGCCTGTATTTAAAGAATGTGAGGGAAAAACAGAGCAGGCCAGTGAGACAGACCCAGGGCCTGGGAGAGGAGAATTCAGAAGGGCATTATGTTATTGTGGTGATGGTGGTGGGGCATACCAAGAAAGGGAAGAGTCCAAGGTGGGGGGTGTTTGACTAGTGCCTTTAACCACAGAGGATGGACTCAGGGAGAAGGGAAGAACAATGGCTGGTGACATTAGGGGATTGAGAGCAGTCAGAGGAGGGGGTTGAGGAAGCCAAATCTGATGTGCTGAGGAGGCAGAGTGGGTAGTCTGAACTGGAGGCAGGGCTGCAGCATTCCCTTGTGAAAACAGAATTCAAGTGTTCACTGCAGGACAGGAGCTGGTGCAAGAGCCTCCTTAGGCCCTTAAGGTGGGTGAGGGCCACAGAAAAGGGCACCGTTCACCACGCCAAATTCTCAGAGAACTTGAGAGTAAACGGGCAAGGCCGCACTGCCCACGGGGCTTCCAGCAGGGGGTGTGCCCAACCCTTAATTACCCATGGTATTGGAGATTAAAATCATTGATTCCAAATTCTAATTGATTTCACTAATTCCAAGTAGAATTTCATAGAGAAAAGTATCCAAATGTAAGCCCTACCCAAATAGTCATCCAGAGAAAACTTGTCATTATCCCATATCTGAATGATCAGTCTGGGTGGGACCCGAAATTCAGTTTGGTCAATACTCCAGAAATGCTCCTAAAATGACAAGAGAAACAAAAAAAAACAAATGACAATGACTACTGGACTCTGAAACTTTCCCCTTGGGTCCCCTTGAAACCCCAGCATCAGGGCACGGGGCCTTTGTTCTCCTTGGCACCCCACCTTCAACACCCCCTCCCCTTGCCCTCAACCCTCCAGCCCATGGTATGGAGCCCATGGTATGGAGCCAGGCTCCTCAGGAAATCTCAAGGCCACCAGCTGGGTGACAAAAAAGTTGTCCCAGGCAATTCCCAAACAGAAGGTTTCCTGTCTGTTGTGTTCCTATCGCTGCAACTCCCTGCTGCTACTCCTGGGGTTTGGGGTGTGATTGTATCTGTGCCGTCCCCCACCCCGCCCCCGGCCCAGACCACTATGGCCAGCTCAGACTAGCCTCCCAAAGCCAGGCTGTTTTAGGCCAGCCTACAATATCACCTGCTGGGGTGTCACATTTGCTCAGTGACATTCCACCCACCCAACATGGACATCTGAGCACAGTCATTTCACATGGGGGTGAGGAGACTGGGGTTCAGCTTTCACTCTTCTATCAGCACAGATTTAAAATGTCCTGATATTTTTGGCCTTTGAAAATATTGCTGTGTTTTACACCCTATAATCAACGAAGATCCCCAGATTCCTCATTCTAAAGTTAGGTGGAGGGAGGACTGAGTGAGGATCCTCCAGGTTCTCCCCTCTGGTCTCTGCCTCTGCCTGAACAACATTCGCCAAACATAATAACCTCTCCACAGCCTAATTACACCTACATTCCTCAGGCCTCAGCAGAATGAGATTCCCCCAGGGTTTCATGCATTCGAAGAAACATGGTTGGGTTGTTTCTAGTTTTTCCTTTTTTTTCTTTCCTTTTTTTTTTCTTTCTTTCAGGTGGGTGAGGGTCAGACGGAGAAAGAGAGAGAGAGAGAATCTTTTTTTTTTTGAGAGAGAGAGAGAATCTTTTTTTTTTTTTTTGACACAGAGAGAATCTTAAGCAGCCTCTTTCCCCAGAGGAAGCCCAACTTGGGACTCGATCTCACAACCCTGAGCCAAAATCAAGAGTTAAAAGCTTAACTGACTGAGTCACCCAGATGCCCCTGTTTCATGTTTTTCAAATGACGTTTCAGGAATGTTGCCCTTTGCAGGACTCAGGGGCCCTGGCTCTGAGGGGCTAGGAAGCCCATTTGGCTATTGCCTGGCCCCACTGACTATTGTGTGTGGGGTCACGCTCAGGTGGCACTCAGGGCATGGAGAGGTCCAACACTGGATGCAGATACGTAGGAAAGGCCTACCTGACCCTAAATACCTCTCTTCCTCACCAGTCTGCCTCACCATCTGGAAGTGTTCATGATTCGACATCAGTTTGAGCCTCTGTGTCTCTAGAAAGGGCCCTTTGAAGGCATTTATCTTGCTTGGCACAGAAAAGTGCTCCCTACACCAGCGGAGGGTAGAGTCTGGCGAGGTGGGACATGAAGCAGGTGCATTTTGATCAGGGGTGGGGAGGGGATCTATAAAAGACATCTGTTATGATTGCCTGCTCAGATTTCCGCCCCCTTTTGGGGAAGAAAGCATCCAGATTTTCCTTGGGGACTTTCTTCCAGTCCATGCATTTTGGGAAGAAGTGACGCTGTTCCTGATTCTAGAGCTGGGCCCATTGGAGCACTGCCTCCCCAGGCCACATTGGTTGGCTCAGGGATGGGAGCATGACCCTACACAGACAGAGACTCTGAGGCCCGACGCCACAGGTCTGGTTGGCACCACCGGGACTTAGTTCTTCTCTTTCTGCTGAGGTTGCTAGGAGGGCAGGAGGTGGGCTGGGGCTGCTGGTGGCCATCTTGCTTCACCACGGAATGCGGTCCATGGGAGAAGGCAAGACGGGGGTGGAGAAAGTGAGAGGAATTCCTAAAGACATCAGTTCAACCTGGGATCCAATGTTCCTAAGCCAGCCAGCCTTGGACTTTTTAGTAATGTGAACCAATAAATCACTTTTTTAGTATAAGCCAATTTGAGTTGAGTTCTGTAACTAGAGTCTTAACTAATTAAGACCATGAGGGCCATGAACCTTCATGGAAGTGCTTCTGGAGGAGGTAAAGCAGATGCTGAAGTTTAATAAAGAAGGTAAAAGGGAAATTTCACCTACTTTAATATTTTGCCTCTGTTTGGTTAATGAGTCAAACAGTTCTGCTTATCATGGGAAGAAATCAGTCTCTCTGTGACATAAAAACCCACTGGGCTTATTGCATATATTAACACAAGACCCTCAGGTCTACCCTTTACTAGATCCTTCACCCAGCTGCCAACATGTTAGGGAAGGACAACTGTATTCTTGACACTTCCTAATTGCACAAATAGCTGTCTTAGTTTTGTTACTCTGGGTAAGTATCTGTACCTCTGTAGGTCTCAGATTCCCCATCTGCATCAAGAGGGAGCTGGACTCATGACCTTAGAAGCACAGAACAGCTTCTATAGCCCCCGTATCTGTTAAAGCAGACCCATGACACCCACTTCCCATGGGCATAAAGCAGAGCTCACTTTTTTAGCAATGATACAGAGTTGTTCAGCTGGGAGGCAGTCAAATGGGAAAACAAATCTCCAGTTAAAATTCCCTTCCCCATCCAAGGACCTGTAATGGACATCTGTTTTCTGTTTGTTTTCTTCATTGCCAGGAATCCAGCTGAAAAGCAGAAGCAAACAGACTTAGCCTCATGTGATTGACAAGTAATCTAGCCACAAAATTGTGCAGTGATTAGGGGAGTGAAGGGCAAGAGAATTAATGCACTTTTCTTGGGCAGGTTCCAGTTATCTACGGAGCTGGGGGTGATTTATGAAGGGGATCTGCTCTGTTGCATCCAACACTGGTTGTAGCCAAATAAAACATAATTTCTCTAAAACCAAAGCAGGAAACCCTTTAGACTTCAGTTAATGGGGATAAGGTGACATTTTCTGGAAAATATCAACAACTTAGCTTCTATTTTGGGAATGCTGAAGCTTGCTGGCTATGATGCTAGTCTTCCTAATTATAACTCATCAGTGTCTGTCATCACTGCTGATAGGCTTAATGAATATGAGTTAGTTCAAAATTTTAGCATTTCCTCTTCTACATTTTACTTAAGCAAACAAAATAGGCACGACTCAAGTAATCTTACAGCTTCCTTTTTTATTATTCTTAAATTCACTATGATCATATTAATGAGACTAGCAAGAGAGATGTAAGCTGTTATTTCCATGTGCATATTTATGAAAATTCATTTCCATAAACAATTTAACATCTTAACTTTTGACATTTGGAAAGTTTTCTGTGGCTTGTGCCTGGCATGTAGTAGGTCTGTTGAAGGAATGAATGAACGTGCAGGGGAAGAAGTTGTCACATCTGCCTGCTATTGGGAAGGGGCCCATTGAGGAACCAGGGGATTTTAGACTGATAAGGTGGCAGAGTGCATAGTCCTCCCCAATGATGGCCGGTGAGAATCACACTTCACACTGCAATCAACTGTGGAGTTTAAAAAAAAATACTGATGCCTGGATGACCTTGCCCCCAGTAGAGATTCTTAGTAGGAGGCAGGCGTGGCTATGAACTCACTCTGCCACTTACCATTCTGGGCTTCCTCTCCCATCTGTAAATGAGGTTAACAATGTGTGCTCCCTTCCCTTAGTCAATATGAAGCCAGAATGGGCGCTCATGGCTTAGAAGGGCCAGAATGGGAAGGGGGAAGTCCTTAACTGTGTTACTGATCATCTGTCATGGATCAGGGACTCAGCATGCCTTATTTTATTCTTCCCAACAATTATATAACTGATCCATTTTACAGATTAGGAAACTGAGGTCCAGACAGAAATAGCTAAGTTCCACAAGGTCACATAGCCAGTAACAGACAGAATTAAGTATTAAGAATTATGAAGTCCTGGATGCGCTGACCATGGAGACTAGAAAGTCACATGCTAACATTAGATCCTATTATTAGTGGTGGTATTAATATCAATCAACCACACAACAGTTGCACTTTTTGCTGGTTGACTGACTAGCTAGATTCATTGAAAGATTCATCTTTATCCACTTTTAAGCTTTTAAATGAACTTGCTGAAGAGAGATCACACTCTTTGGCTAGGCCCTCAGTGACTTCATTTCCTGGTAACATCAATGCTCCAAAGTGCCACCATCCTCCTTGCCTAGACCGCTCACCCCTTGAAGCTCTTCCCTCTCTTTTTTTCCTGAGTCTTTTCATATTTAATCCTAAATATGAACCTTTTCACATTTTTATTTCAAAACAAATTAAACAACTATCCTATGAATTTATGTACACATATGTATAATTTTGTATGTATCCAATATGTGAAGGGTCATAGCTGTTCATTATTCTGTGGTAGACAGTAAATATTATGTGTATTAGGGTTAGTAATACACTATCTGTATTAGCATGCGATGGTGCATAATTCATTTTTCACATATTGTATTTAGATTTTAATTCCAAATAGGATGTGGTACTTTAGGTTGTGCTTTTATTCTTTGATTAGAGTTTTCTCTCAGTACAGTATTTCTTGAGTTTGTTTCTCTGATTTGAAAAAAAAATGCTTATGACAGTCAAATAAATTTGCATATATATAATTAGCCAGGATTAGTTTTCCTTGGGGAAAGGTAATAAGATCCTGAAATGAGAAAGAATAATGAAGAACTTGATGAAACATTCCCTGTTTACAGTGAACCCAAATGATAGTAATTATGTCTTCAACAAAGTTTTGATTGAAGGCCACTTGGGATCATAAGTGAAACTTTGTTATCACTTTATGAATATATTAAATTTCAACAAATCTTATCTTTTACATATCAAAGAACCAAACCTGGTCCATGTGGAATAGTAATAATACTAGCTAACACTTACACAGTGTGATAGTTCTTTCCTGTGTCAGTGTGACTGGCCACGGAGTGCCCAGGTTACAGATTATTCTGGGTGTGTCTTTGAGGGTGTTTCTGGATAAGATTAGAATCTGAATTGGTGGACTCAGTGCAGTAGAGTCCCTCCCCAGTGTGGGTGGGCCTTATCTAATCTGTTGAAGGCCTGAATAGGATAAGAGGCAGAAGGAGGAGTCAGTCTAAACTACCCCACTGGCTTTCCTGAGTCTCCAACTTGTACATGTTGGAATTATGGGACTTCTCAGCCTCCATAATCATGTGTGCTAAGTCCTTATAATAATAAATTTCCCTCTCTATCTTTCTGATTCTTCCCCTCCCTCTACACACACACACACAGACACACACACATAACTTGTTCTGACTCTCTGGGGAACCCTAATACACATAGTATTTACTATCTCCCAGGCACTGTCGTAAACGCTTTCAGTAACTCAATATTCTGAATATCAGAGCAGCGAGTACTATCTTTTTTTTTTTTAAGCGAGTACTATCTTTATCTGCATTTTACAGATGGATAACAGTGAGCTTACTACTTGCCCAGCTGGTAGGGAAAGTATCAGGATTTCAATCCAGGTAGTTTGGCTCCAGAATCTGGCATTTGCATCACTATGCCATTCTGTACTTGACATCTTTGATCGGGGCATAACAAGAAACTAACATCAACATGGATTATTTGGAATTGAATGATACAAGTAACAGAATGACAGAACTTTACACGTTGGATGTAGGCATTCTGTAAATGTTGGTGAAATCAAAGATTTTTTTGGACATATGCTAATGTTTCATCTTTTCCATGGACATTAGCTGCTGATAATAAAATATATACAAACTGAAATTTTAAAAGTCTTACTTGTGTTTCTAGTTACTCAAGACATCAAAAAGGAATAAAAATGAACTGCAGGACTAAAAAGAAATAACAAATCTGCTAATAAACTGAACCCACTTTAAAAGAAAAATGTAAAATTTTTATTGGCTCTAATAGCCATTAGATACCTCTGCTTATAAACAAGATCCATACAGATTTCTCTTTTTCCCTTCATCTTGCTGGAGCTTCCTGAGCAAACTACATTAATGGAATGAAATAGCTTCACCTGACCAAGAATCCTAGAGAGGATACGTTGAATGATGGTGACTCACAAAGGAGAGAGTCTGTTTCACTCCTTCTTTGTCAAAGGCAAGCTAGCACTAGGATGCTAACCTTACCCTTTGACATAGATGTCACTCATTTCCTCTCCTGTGATGCTCTTCTCAACCAAGAGGACGTCCTTGGTATTCCAGATGATCACACGCAGGTAGTATCTGAAAGGAGCACATTTTGAAGGTGTTTTTTTTCTCTGGTCCGGCACCAAGACCCTAGTCTAATATAGCAGGGTCTTAAGATTACTTACTTTTTAGCTTTCCTGGGGGTGATGTTGAAAGGAGGGCTTGGTGGCCCCAAACTCTTAGGGAAAACATCCACCCACATCTGAAGTTTCCCCTACATCATTCAAAAATGAAAAAAAAAAAGTTGTATTATGAGTGGTAGAGTTTGTAACTTTTTTTCACATTTTCTAGGTGAAACTGTTTGTTCAGGCCTGCTAATGTATTAATGCATATGGAAAGTGAAAAAGTAGAGTAGAAGAGCAAACCAAGATAAATCATCTTATCTTCAATGTCATTTAGGCCATGCACTTCCCACTCTCACCAGGAGTCTCCGATGGCTGCGTGTGCCCATGCCCATGTCTATTATAGTCTGAATGTCCCCCGGCTAATAAAAAGAGGGCTTCCCATCGCGAACACAACCCCAGCACACGCACGCGCACACACACACACACATGCTCCTGTACCCTCTTACAGTGAGTTGAAAGTTGCGTCCTTCACTCAGAACTCTATTTATCACATTGCCTGCTTGTTATCAGTCCTGATTTTGTGACACACAGGGTTTTCTCCACTTACCTCCAGATAGAAAATAAAAATATTGTAAAATGGTACTTAATTTGTAAAAGAGAGGCTTACAACATGGTACTTCCAAGGAGAGATCCAGAAAACGACAAGAACATTACTGTTCCCCAAAGTTGAGGAATCCCTGCCATGGCTGGCTAGTGTCCACCACCTGGGAGGAGGCTCGCAGGAAGGGGAGAAGTGAAAGTCTAAATGACACTTGTGGTGTCATCTTGGTGAGGTCCCGCTCAGGTCTTCCATTGCCATGACCAGGGCCATCTATCTGACTAGAATGTTCTTCCAGACATGCCAGGAATGCCATTAACAAACCATATCAACTGTATGAACCAACTTAAATTCCCCAAACTGTTCTTGGATATTATGTAGACTCTGCCTTCAGGCTGGTCTTTAAGGTTACCAAGGAAACCAGATTGGCTTCCTAGCACACAGTGATCCAAATGAGTTAACTGGAACTCTTGAAAAAGGACATATCTTTCTCTGGTCCTGAGTCTCCTCTAACTAATCTCTAGGGCTCCAGGTTCTATACTATATCAGGCACCATGCAGAACGTGAGGCATCTGGGTGTCTCCTAAGGCCCAGTCACAGTCTGTCCAGTTCAGTAGGTAGAATTGATGGGGGGTGGGAAGTGGAAGGGAGGGGTGGATTTGGAGGGAGAAATCTTCCTCACTTTGTAATTTCTTAAGACTTTATCCAATTGAGGGGTGGGAGGGGAGAGCGGAGGAGGAATGGGCTCTTTGGGAGAAGGAATAAATAAGAAAATGAAAATGTGGAACAGAATAAAAGCAAGAAATGAGTGACAAAATAAACTAGTAAGCCCAGGCCACTTGCCACTATACATTTTAGAGAGAAGCTCATCTACAGTTGTGTGGTCATTGTTGACAATATTTGCACTTATTCAATTAATACTACTTTAAGTGTGATTTTCTAGCACCTGTAGTAGAACACCTCCGGCTACTTGTTAAAACTCAGATTCTGCCCCCACCCCCACCCCACCTTGGACCTACTGGATCTGAACGACTGCAGGTGCGGCCGGGAGTCTTCCTTGGAACAAGCTTCCTCGTGGGTCATTCTTGCCTTTGCCACATCTCTCCTCGCTTCTCTGGAAACTGCTTCCCAGCTCCTGAGAACTGAGCCTCCCCTATCACTATCCACGTGGTCCCTGTGATGAGCCATCTCGTGTCCTGTGGTCTCAGGCAGCAGCAGCTCACCCAGGTGGGGCCAAGCCCAGTGCTCCCCAGGCACTGTCTGCCTGGCTGCTGGTCAGCAGTCCAGCAGGGTGGCTGGGTGGGCAAGTTGGGGCAACCAGTCCTTTCCATGTTTGGAAGTAGCTGGGGCTACATTATAACATAAAAACCTTAGAAATGGCCCACAGTATTCTTTCACGTAGAAAGGTGATCACAGGAAGAGAGCCCAGACTAATGGAGATTCAGAGAGAGAAATAGACAAGAGACAGGGAGAGAGCTTGTTCAGAGTTATGGTCATCCTCTTGTCTGGATTTAGTGAGTTACCCAGAAATTCTTAGAATAAATTCCCCTTTGGCATAAAGCTAATTTAAGCTGCCTTTCTATTTCTTGTGTATCTAAAAGTGTCCAAAAGAGACAAAAGAGGCAAATCTGGGTCAGCTCTTGTCACTGTGTTTGTGTTTGGGATGTGGATGATGGGTCTTCAGAGGGACAGCTCTTTTACCTGGGAAATGTTGGGCTGGAAGGTGCTGTGCAAAGTCCTCATTTCCACATGCTCGGGGACCAGCCCCTGAGTCCTGAGGATGTGAAGGGCCAGACGCTCATCGGGGGCCCCGAGGTGCTGGTGCAGGATTTTGTTGGCTTCTGGAATGGAGAGTGGCATTGAAACAGAGAGGGGCATCTGCAAACAGTTCAGCCAGATTGCCCTTAGGAGCATGTAGCCCTTCATCCTAGAAGGGCAGTGCCAGTGTGCAAACTTGGGTTTGTGAATGAGTCATTGAGAAAAGTCACTCTTGGCCATGGGCCCTGCCCCAACCAGGAATAGCAAAGGGACCAGAACACAGTGAGTGAGAGCAGCCTGTATTTACTTTTGTGGCAGGAGCCTGCAGCCAGATTCTATTTCCCAGCTTCCCTTGCAGTTAGGTATGGTCACACAACCTAGCTGGGCTTGAATGTAACATAGGTAGAAGTGACATCTGTGTCACTTCTAGACCTGGCACAGAAAGCCCTCTCATGAGAGAGATTCTATGTGCTGTTCCCTTCTGGGTGCAGAAGAAACAGCAATGTTAGGTGTCTGAGTTCAAGAACAGAGCTGCAAGGTGGAAGGGCCTGAGTCCATGAAGCATTGCTGCCCATTGGAATACCTACTGTGAGCTTCTGAGAAATAAACTTCTATTATTTTAAGCCACTGACGTGTGGAAGTTTAATAGTTACAGTAGCTAGCATCACTGTGGCATTTTCAAATCAGCCCTCAATTTCTCTGACAGATAGGTGGAGTTCTCTGTCCTCTTCCTTTGAATCTGGAGACCTATCTGATCACTAAAGTGCAGAGAAAGAATGCTGTGTGACTTCTCACGCCATATAGCTTCTGGTTGGTCCTCTTGGGATGCTTGCTCTGAGGGAAGCCATCCACCATGTAGGGAGCTTGAGTCTCTGGTGATCGCCCTTTTGGAAAGGCCTGAGGAGGTGTTCTGATCATTATTAGCCCCAGGCAAGAGCCAGCATCAACTGCCGGCCATGAGTGTGAGGCATCCTGGACACCCAGCTTGGTCAAACCTTTGGATAGCTATAGCTCTCCCCCACCCCAACATCTGACAGCAACCAACACATGAGCTAGTTAGGTGAGAACTGCCCAGTGAGCCTTTCCTGAATTCCTACCCGCAAAACTGTGGGCAAAACAAAATAGATGTTTTTCAGCTGCTAAGTTTTGGGGTGATTTGTTAGGTAACAATAGTAACTGGAATGAGCCTTATGACTGAGACAGTTTGGGGGGAGTTGTTTATTTGAGGGGTATTCTTAACTATGATGCCATGTTACTTGCCAGTTGATTCCCAATCCCTTTTGCAAGTTCTTATGTTGACAGCAGCATCAACATTTCCTAAGCATCTAATCATTCCTGATATCGACTAAGTCCTCTTCAAATGGAAGGACAAAATATAGTTTCTTGCAATGTCAAGAATAAACAGTTGAGGATCAGGGAAGCACCTCTACTCCCATGTGTCTGTATTTGGCCTCCTCTGGACATCCTGTCCACCCTCCAAGGCCAGCTCCACTGCCACCCACTCTTGGAAGCCCTCTCTCCCTACAAAACACTGAATTACATCACAGCTCTTCTGCTCTATTAAGTTTATTTCAGGCTTTGTCATAGCACAGCTAGATGGCTATGTGTCAGGACAGAGTGTATTATAAATTACTGTTGGAGAAAGAGCAAGACCCCAAGCTCAGACATGAGCCAGATGTGAACTCAGAAGATTCTTCAAACCAAACCCCTGCATCCCTGAGCCTTCTCAGAGAAGGGCTGGAAGAATGATGGAAGAAGACTGGAAGAGAAATTCTTGCATTACCACCCGAGCACTTTTGAGCTTAATTATGAGCTAAACAGGCATTACATAGAAATTACTAGAACTTTGTGTTCAAAGCTCAAATGGCTATGACCAAAAGGGCAAGTAAAACATAAGACAGACAAGAAAATGTGTGCACTTTGACACTTGACAAGACAGCAAAACCTGGCATAATGGGGCTTTTGTTAGATAGTCCTGTGTGTGGAGTCTCCTGTGGTATAATGAGGGCACTACTCTGTCCATCCCCCCCTCCAGAGCGGGGCCCCGCAATATAGATAGGTTGCTACACTTTGTAACCAGCTTGCAGTCTATGGTTATGCACTTACCAAATTCATCCAAACTGTAGTCTCGCCCTCCATATCTGATTCTATTTCCATCTTCAGAAAGGATGGGTGGTGGGAAGCCTTTGAACCTGGCTACATTTTGAAGCAACTGAGTTGGTCTCAGTTGATCTCGCCAGGTGTTTACTCCAGAACTGTAAATAACATTCCACACTCAGAGTTACTCCAGGGCACAGAGGTTCTTCTTAGATTGACACACATATACACTTACAGGTGTGTCCATGTAATGAGGGAACAGGGAATGTGCTCTACCCTTTGGCATTTGCCTAGAAATCTATTTCAGACCTAAAATCCACAATTAGGTTGGCCTCAGCCAACTCATCCTTTCCCTGCCCGCCCACCCCTGAATTTCCACCTCCACAAAAATGAGAGGTTTGTCTACAAACTGTAATCACAATAGGCAAGTTCATAAAGTAGAAATTGCAGGCCGTATCTCATTAGACACTATGGGAATATGCCAAATAGCACTTAGGGAAAGAGGGACATCACAAGATTGATCAGGAGTGGGAGGGAGGTGGGGGCATTGCCCTGGAGTTGAGTAATGCTCTGGCCCTATTCTCCCAAAGATAATCCTATTATTAAAAACAGTATGGGGGGATCCCTGGGTGGCACAGTGGTTTGGCGCCTGCCTTTGGCCCAGGGCGCGATCCTGGAGACCCTGGATTGAATCCCACGTCGGGCTCCCGGTGCATGGAGCCTGCTTCTCCCTCTGCCTGTCTCTCTCTCTCTCTCTCTCTCTCTCTCTCTCTGACTATCATAAATAAATAAAAAAATTAAAAAAAAAACAGTATGGGGATCCCTGGGTGGCGCAGCATTTTGGCGCCTGCCTTTGGCTCAGGGCGCGATCCTGGAGACCCGGGATCGAATCCCACGTCGGGCTCCCGGTGCATGGAGCCTGCTTCTCCCTCTGCCTGTGTCTCTGCCTCTCTCTCTCTCATTCTATGTGACTATCATAAATAAATAAAAAAATAAAAAAAACAGTATGTATCTGACTCAAATGAGGAGTGGCTCACAGAAGGCAGGCACTGAAGTAGAGAACCAAGGCATTCCCATATATTAATGTTGGATGGATAAAATTGTCTACATTCATGGACAAAGCAACTTACACACAGTACTGCTCAGGTATGCTGCAGTGAGACCCAAACCGGGAAAGGAATCGGTTTTCCAGATCAATAATTGTTTCTGCCACCTTTTCATCATGGGTAAAGGTGTCGTAGTCATAGACAGAAATTTTCAGATCTTTTTCTTGAGGTAAGTAGCAGCTCAGTTCATACATTCTATTTTTTTTTCTTTTTTTAAATTTTTATTTATGATAGTCACACAGAGAGAGAGAGGCAGAGACATAGGCAGAGGGAGAAGCAGGCTCCATGCACCGGGAGCCTGATGTGGGATTCGATCCCGGGTCTCCAGGATCACGCCCTGGGCCAAAGGCAGGCGCTAAACTGCTGCGCCACCCAGGGATCCCAGTTCATACATTCTAAATCAACAAACACAAAGTTAGAATCTCCATGATTCTATCCAGGTCCCTCAAAAAAAATCAGGGCTTTGCGCAGAGAATCCCTGGGTGGAGGTTACAGCTGCTGGAGAACATGGTGCCTGGGCCAGCCAGGTGGGTGGCAGTGGGTGGGGGCACTTGGCAGCAGCGCATGTTAGTAATAAGAACAATGCAAGGTTATATGCTTGCTCAGGGGAAGAGCACAGCTTTCAATACCTATGTGTGAACCCTGAGGTATTGATCCTAGCTTACGAGCTGTGGGACCCTAGGCCACTTATTTACCCTTTCTATGTTCAGTTTTCTCATCTGTAAAATAATGACAGTAATACCTACCGTCTCCTGGGTTGTAAGGGTCAGGTGGAGCAGTGTTTAGAAAGCATTTGGCATGACTGCATGGCTGAAAACCCAGTAGCTATGATAATACTAGCGATTAATTATAATATTATTAACATTATCATCACATGCATATTAACTGGGACACCCAGGCATCTCTGCCCAGCTGGGAGTTTAAACACGCAGCACCCTGATTTACAGCCCTCTCTCTGTGCCCCTACTATGTGCCCTCTGCCTCAACAGAGACCATTAGCCCACGGAACATCCTTGACTGCCCCATAAGAGCACCAGGGAGGGGCGTGGTGAGTGGTGTGCACCAACACATGTGATGTGCAAGGTGCCGAGAAGGCTCAGTCCCTCCATCCACCTAGGCCTTCTGGTCTGCCATTACTTCTTAAAGGCTTTTCTATAGAGTTCATATTGAACTGCAAACACATCTCAGATTCTTGTGGCAGGTGAGCAGTTTCTGAAAGGATGATAAACGGAATGGCATAAGCTCTGGATGGGTGAGGTTTGGTCTTTGCACCATCCACAGAGGTATGGGTCCCATAGTAGGTGCTCCATAAATTTGGTGAAGGGAAAGTGTGAGAGGCCTCTCCCATCCCTCCTCTCCCCAGGCCTCCTCCCTTCTCCTTGCACTCTGGTGTGTGGACTAGTTCCTGCCCCCAAAGCCAGGAATGTTAATCCATTTCAGCAGAAGGGTGTGAACCACTGGGGCCCTGGAAGCAAACTTCTCAGGGGCTTCTCTAGATGGCTGTGGCCAGGAAGGGGCATGGAGAGGCAGGTAGCCACATGAGAAAAGGCAAATGAATCATGACCATACATGAAGCCCTGTATCTACACATGCCCCATAATATCACATTTTTAGAACTGGATTCTAAACTAGAATATATGACATGTTCCTTGAGAAAAAGAATTCCTTGGTCAAATATGGTTGAGAACCACTGTTTTTGGAGTCCCTCTGGTCAAACTAAAGGCTCTGAGAAGTCCTGCAGTCATCTTCAACCTGAGTGTCTTGGTTTGATGAAGGAATACTTTTTTCCTAGAATACCAATTAACATTCTATAGAAGACATACATTCTGTTGAATTCTGATCTGGATGTTGCTATGATGTGACAGGAATATGCTGAATGATGGCTGAGCACATAGGAAAGGTTGCTCCTTTCTGAATTCCTATCCTAGCACCCCTCAGGGTCTCTGCTGAAAAGAAAGTCACCCCCTAAGACTGAGCCAGGGACCAACAGCCATCCAAGAGGCTGCAAAGCCAACATCTCCTTGGGGAGGAGAGAATCTGCATATACACCAGGCATGGATTGGCTTGGCAGAGCCTGACAGCATCATTTCCTCCCAGGGTGTCTCTGAGCAGGACTTTTCCTGCCACTTAAGCCTGTGCTTGGCTCCTCTGAGACATGCAATACAGACAGGGCCATCTTTCTCCCATAAAAGCTGGCTTTCCCCTGCTTCCCTGTCTCCCTCACATGGAGCCCTCCTTCCTGCCCTGCGTGCCTTTTCCTGTCTAGACCTCAGGGCTGGATCAGCGGAAGAAAAGGAAAATGATCATATTGCCATGCCAGAGGATTACTTCCATTCCCTGGCCCCAGCACGCAGCTTTGGGGTGTGCAGCAGAGGTGTGTGTGTGCGTGTGTGTGTGTGTGTGTGTGCTTGTGTGCAGGTGTGTGAATGCATGTGCCCAGGATCTGAGTGAACACGAGGTTCTGTGTGCATGTATGTCACAGGATGTGAGCATGTATGAGGGAGAAGAGTATGTGTGAACCTTAAAGACTCTGAGTGACAGACTTCAAGGTGTGTGTGTGTGCGCGCGTGTGCACACATGCATGCACACAGGAGAGAATGCATAAGGACACAAACCAACAAACATGAGTAGAAAAGGAGAGGATGGGTAAGATAATAAAGCCAGTAACTAAACTATAGGCTACACATCAAATAAGAACAAAGTATTCTCCCGTTTGGCAAGGTTCTGGGAAATAACAGCAGAAAGAACATTTCTTCTACACATGATGGCTTTGCCATGGATATGAAGCATTATGAAGGGTGTTGGAAAGGCCTGGGGCTTGGTCAGGAATTACTACCTAAATCTTGGCCCTAGCATGGACTAGCTCTGTCGACAGATTTCTGGCACTGTGTTTCCCTCATTCATAATGTGGGGCTGCTGACCTTGGCCCTGCCCTGCTGATAGGCTGGACATGGACATGAAAATGACATGGTGGCAGCCACTGAGAGCCTAGTGTGGATACCACACAGCCCCTGAGGTCGGGTGGCCTGGGTGCGCATCCCGAGTCTGCCTTTTACAAGCCAAGCACATGAGGTACTGGTTCACCGTATGCCTCAGTTTCTTCTGTTATCAAATGGGGATGAACAATTGCATCTCAAAGTTGTGACGTTTTTGAGATGTTTCACATAAACGGCTCAGCAGAGTGCGTGCACTCAGTTAAAAGTTCAGCAAATGTTAGCTATCATTAAATGTGGATGCAGTTTGTAACTAAACAATATGGGTCCCATTTAGAGGTGACCTGGATTTGCCTTTCCCTGGAGGAGGATCTCTTTCCCTTGATGAGGTCAGTGTGACAGCCCAGAAACAAGTATAAAGTGGCAACAATGAAGAAACGACAGCTTTTTCAAGAGTCTTGAGGAACAGAAGGCATCTGACCCCCTCCTTAGCTTTGCCAACAGGGTCATTAATACATGGAAAAGGTGGAATCAGAATGTCCCAGAGGACAGGGCCCAGACTGGATTCAGGGAGAGAGAATGAACACGTTGCTATAGGGAAGCACTCCGCTCGTCCTCCTCGCCTAGAGCTCATAAACTTCCTGGACTTCTGGGGTTTGTGCCATCCCTCCCCCAGCCCCCCTGCTCCCTTGACCTCCCTGGCTCGGAGCAAATTTCTCTCAGAGAAGCCCATCTCGTGACTTGGCTTTATTTTCCTCATGGCACTTACTACCTGCTCTGCTGCTTAGAATATCTAACTCATGGTCACAGTTTCAGAGCCTAGAACAGTGCTTGGCACATGTCACATCCTTACCAGCTAAGCCATGAGAAATGAATGACAGAAAACATTTAGAAATGTTCATACCTGCCGAAAACTGGGTTGAGGGTGTTGGGGATATAGTGGTCTCGATCTTCTATTGCTTTTTTGCCCAGTGTTATTTTTATATAAGGGTCACACTGCGGAGACAAAACAGATGGCATGCTATGTGACCATGAGGTGCAAGTTCAAGGCGGTTTCTGGGACTCAGGTGAGCCTCCACACCCACAGTGATGAAAAGCTGGTGGCTGTGGCGCTCTCATCTCGGCCGAGGTCTGAGCAACGTGCCCCTGTGGGGGGCACACAGCCAGCTGCCTTCAGAGAAGTGGCGTGGGGTGAAAAGGTAGAGGCAGGGAGAAGGGACCCAGCAAATGCTGAGGTTACATCTGTAAAATGAGAAGCATGAACCAGAGGATTCAAAGCCCCTTCAAGCTCTCAGATAAATCCCCATTGGGACAATCCCCCCGAATACATTGTTTGGATAGAGTATCTTTCCTCTAGTGAGATAACAGATGCCCCAAAAGAAAGAACATGACAATTATTGGGGCTGATGACTGTAACTATCTTGCTACAGGAGAAGGCCCCACACCCAAACTCTTACCAGGCCACTGTTGTCCTGGGGCTGGAGCTCTAAGCCTTGAACAATGTGAATCCTAACCGTGCATTCCTGTGGGACGCTGTCAGGTAATTCCCAAAACTGCCTGGGAGGGGCCGGCACGCTGGGGTCATCCGGCAGAGAGTGGATTCTAAAGGAACCCTAAGAGAAAGACACACAGATGTCCTCCCAAGGACCATGGTAGTCTGGGCAGGAAGTTCCTGCCTTCCCGACCGTGTACACTCCAGGGCAGCCACAGGGGCCATGGGGTTGGGTCACGAGGGCTGCCTTTTGGGAAAGAAACAATGTTTATTACACTTCGCATAATTCCAGTGGGGAGTGTGAAATGATGATAAAGTAATTATTGAACTGATCATAGGGGAGAGAAAGGGCAGGGTGAAGCAGGGAGACCAGGCACAGATCTAGGCAAGTGTTGGATCGGTACGTTGGCAAAAGAGGTGGTGAGGAGTGAAACTGCACGTGTTCTGAAGATAGGAATAAACGTGATTACATTTTAAACCCAGTAAAGTACAAAGGATGATTACCTTTTCTGGCGTCACCCCAGTAAGCCTCCCAGCCCCCAGGAAAGCTCCTGTTCATCCCTCAGGTCTCAACTAAAAAGTGTCACCTCTTCCAGGAAAGTTCCCTGATTGGGTTGGATACGTCTCCTAACTTGCTCTTCTAAGCTGCCCTCACCCCTGTTGCAGCACTGACCTCTGCCTCTACTTGTCTATTTATTGTCTGCATTCTTCATGAGACTGGGAGCTTCCTGAGGGTGGGAATTATGTCTTGCTCATCACTCTGTCTCCAAGACCTAACACATGGCTAGGCATGTTGCCAGGGTACAACAAGTGTTTTTTTGAATGAGGGAGCCATCAGGCCAGCTTGACATGCCATATACTTTATCCTGAAACCAGCACTCAAGTTGGATTCAAACCATGTAGGTCTTAGTTCCAGCTACACTCATTCAGCAAAGCAGTGTGAAGTAAGCACTGATTGTACTATGTGCCAGGTATTGGGAATCCCAAAAGAAGCTCAAGGAGCCCAGTCTGGCACAGGGATGTGAAATAGGCTGGACTCTCAGGCCTTCTTGGATTGCTTGCTGGGAAGCTACAGGATGTTGAGAGTATGGCTAGGGTAGAATGCCCTGATAGGTTAGCGATGTCTGCTACTGGAAAGGATTAGGAAGTAGCAGCACCGCTGCCTGGATTTGCCACCTGCAATCAGAGGGTGGGGCCATAACGAAAGCCCATACGTGCGATGTGAAAGGTGCTTTAATGGTGGCTGGAACCAGACCTGTGGGAGCCCAGAGCAGGAGTGAGTCAATCCGCCAGAAGCAATCAGGGAACACTTCACAAAGAATGTGACACTTGAGCTGGCCTTGAAAGGGATGAGTAGGAGTTTGTCCAACCACAAAGAGGAAGGCAGAAGAGCCTGTCCCAAGGCTCCAAGTTGTGAGGGGACAAGGTGTGTCTGGGGCTTGGGAGAGGTCCTGAGCAGCAGGGCGAGGGGGCCTGGGAGCTGAGTGGCTTGTGAAAGTCCAGCTCCGCCTCAGGAAGGAGTGGAGACTTGAGCTCTGGAAACCCAACATCTTTCAGTAGTTAAGAAACAGGATTAGATTTGGCTGCATGGGGAATAAACTGGAGTGGACAGAAAGGTGGTGAGGACGAGAGATCTGGAAGCTGCTGCAGGTCACCTGCAGAAAGCCTGGGAGGAGGCAGGATATAGGGAAGAGAGATGAGGGCTTGGAGAAGCTCAAGCTGCAGGACTCAGGCTTGGATGGCAGGGGCAGGGCGAGAGACAGGAACAGACTGGCTTGGAAGGTTCCACCCTCAACCCCAGGGGCCCTTTTCTTGTCATTAGCTTCTAGCGTCCTCCAGATGTCAGAGGACAGGTCCCTGCCCCAGAGGCTGGTTGTTCTTTATCCTAAGTCTATAAAGAATGAAAGGTGGATTTGAAACAGCACAAAATCCCACATTTTACTCACCTTAAACTCTCCTACCACAGAGGGATCTTCATTTTCATCTGATTTGCCTCGATACAGCTTAAAAGTATCTGAGAAGTCTGTCAGGCCTTCAAATTCTGTTACATCCTCTAGTTCACAATCATATATCTGAAAACCATCAACAGATTCTTAATTTCTCATTAAAATACAGGTAGAGTCTAAAATCAAAAAGACTGACAATACCAAGTGGGCATGGGGATGTTGATGGAGCAACTGGAACCCTCACATTGC
Organism: Nyctereutes procyonoides; assembly: GCF_905146905.1. Lineage (NCBI taxonomy): Eukaryota > Metazoa > Chordata > Mammalia > Carnivora > Canidae > Nyctereutes > Nyctereutes procyonoides. Next base: position 103,746 of record NW_026575107.1, read on the forward strand.
TGGTCCAAGTATAGAATGGTACAACCACTTGGGGAAAACATCTGGCAGTTTCTTATCAAGTTAAATATCCAGCTATTCTATGATGCAGAGACTAAATTCCTAAGTTTTTATCCAAGAAAAATGTAAACATGTCCACATGGTACGAGAAGGTCTGAAGCAGCTTCACCATTAGGAGAATGGATACCCACGCTGCAGTCTATCCATACAATGGACCACTTACTGCTCAGTAGTAAGAAGGGACAAACTACTGATACACAGGACAGCAGGATGGATCTCAGAATGACAGTATTGGGCTAAAAAAGCCAAACACACATAAAATACATATAGTATGAGCTCATTTATATGGAGTATAAAAACAGGCAAAAGCAATCCATGGTGATGAAACCAGATCAGCTGACTCCAGGAGAGATGGGGGAGTATGGATTATTGGCTGGAAAAGGGTGCAAAGGAGTTCACCCTGGTAATGGAAATGTTCTCTGCCCTGTTTTAGGGGGTGGTTTACATAGATGTATATAATTATCACAACACATTGAATAGAATATTATATGTAAACTATACCTCTGTAAAAAAAAAAAAAAAAAAAAAAAAAAAAACAGAAGAAGAGGAAGACCAAGAATGAGAAAGAGGAAGGAGGGTAGATTTGGGACTGACCTACTTGACCAGTTTGATCATTTTTCTAAATTGGTGGTTCTTACATGCTGGTGTTTCTTAAGCTGCACTGAGATGTTATGATGATAACATGAAAATAGGTGGGGGTTTTCTACTTTGATGGGGAAAATCATTTTAATGGCTACATATTTCTCATTTTAAAGATTCTTTCCCCATGCAATGTTCGGAAAACTTTAACATTTGCTTCTACTTAAGTGCATTAATTACAATCTAAAAATTGGAATGAGGAATTTGAAACTCAAAACATTGGCCCGGGAAATCACAGATAGCCAGATCTGCCTAGCTCAACAGTTTGCCTTCCCCTGGAAACATGCACCCACGATTGCATGGAACATTTGTGATGGAATGTTACACTCATGTAACAATAAAAATTTCAGCTAATGAAATGGATGCCCATTTGGAGGACAGAATGAGGCATGATGCCCATTTGGAGGACAGAATGAGAAATGTTGACATTTCATGCTATTCTCCAAGAGTATGGCTTTTAGGATTCCCTGGGTCAAACCGGATAATTGTTGGCCTAATTAGTGTGGTGCCAACCCGTTCCCAACCCTCCATCAGCCCCCTGCCCCAAAGTGAGATTCATATAAGACCTGTCCTTAAGCTCATGGAACCCTGGCAAAGCCAAAGCCCATTACAAGAGGACGCTCCAGGAAGCCAGGGGTGCTCCTGGCCCTTCCCCATCAGCACCCTCCATTGGACTTTTTGGTCTGTTTTAATGGATGCTGATCCTTCACCCACAACAGCATAGGCTCAGGTACCTTGAGTTTCGAATATCCTTTCTGAACACATTGTCCACATTTTTCATGTTCTCCTGTGGAAGCATAAAATTTACTCCACCAGTCAACGATTTCTTCCTCCTAATGAAAGACACATCCAAATGGAAACATCTTTAGTGTTGATGTAAATTTCCAATCAATGCAGAAACCCCATATGTAATAGGTAAGAGAAATAGATACTTCTAAACTTGAAACAGGGAACGTTATAGCATTTTTGTTTATATGCACAATGGACTCAGCATCCACGATTCTTCTACCCAGAAGCTGGAGGTGAAATGATCATCGTTGGCAGCCAATGAAACGTGTTTGGCTCTAATGTTGACAGCTATACTAGATGATTTCTTACATCCTATGAACACAACCTATTCGTTAGTTTCATTTTATTTTTTATGCTGTTGTTTTGGTATTTGTATATACAAATAAATTAAATTCCCATTTATGTTTTCTACTATTACATTTCTTTAACCTTTTTAGCCAGCAATGCATTATAAAACAAAACTAAGCTGAGAGATGGAAAAACTGGCTCTAGTTCAAGTCACATCCTTTATATTATAAGCCACATACAGCCTCATGTTACAAGCCGTGCCAGCTTGGACAAGTTGTCTGATATCTCTGAGCCTCAATTTCTTCATCTACTGAGTGGGATAATAACACTACCTGTCTCCATCTGCCCCAGAGAGTTGTTTGGGAAATCAAGTAAGATCATTAGAGAAAGAGCTTTGAAAATGATAAAATGTGGGGTCCTGGGTGGCTCAGTCAGTTAAGCATCCAACTCTTCGTTTTGGCTCAGGTCATGGTCTTGGGGTCCTGGGATCAAGCTTCACATCTGGCTCCTCACTCAGCAGGGAGTCTGCTTGTCTCCCTCTCTCTCTGCACCTCCCTCTGCTCATGCTCTCTTTTCCAAATAATAAATCTATAAAAAATGATAAAATGTGAAACAAAAGCAGGGAGGCATTCTAGGTCCTTTAGACCAGTGGCTCCTAACCCATCCTTGGAGATTTTAATCCAATGAGCCTGGGTGAGTCCTGGGCATCTAGTATGCTTCCATAAATTCCCCAGGTGATTCCAACATGTGGCCAGTGTTCAGAACCTCTGGTTTAAATGGGTGGTGCGTGGTTGCACAGAAGGGACAACATATCAGAATCACTCGTAAAACATTTTGTAACTGCAGAAGCCTATAGTTTATAAAAGGCTGTTAAAATTCCACTCACACATTTGACAAGAATAGAGCCTCATCAGATGCACTCATTGCTTATTCAGTCTGGTGGGGTGGAGGCAGGGAAGGAACACTCGAGAAAAGCTATATCTTATCTGTGTACCATATGTATGTACACACACATACATACACACACAATTATTTCCCCTTTATAGTTAGTAACCCAGCCCAGCCTGGATTAAAAAAAGTTTCTTCACATATCCACTGTAGGCAGAAAATCTAAAATGAATCTTAAATCTAGCAAAGCATGTATAATAGTTACCTTTTCTGTCAGCTGTGTACAGGAAGAGGGCAAACCATATAAAGTCACATGGATATGTAGACCCCAGGAGCATTAGGTTTGAAGAGAAAGAGAGAAGGAGAAATTAACTTTCATGTATGCCTTATATTGTCAACATTTTTGATGAATTTTTTAAAGTATTCAAGATGACCTCATAATTAAACACACCTTATTGGTTTCGTCTCTGAAAATGTGTAAATGAATTATCAACAAAACTAGAATGAAAAGGCTGGAGGCAGCTAACCACATCCCATGTTTTCAAGAGTTAGAGAATCTCATTGTCTGCCAGCACAGTGGTCCCAAGACAGGAGGGGTGGGGTGGGGGTGCCTGGTAGTGCAGCTGCTCATCTGCCTACCCTAAACTTTTCATTTCATTTAGCTCCTAAAGTATTCCTCAACTTGGCTTAATTCTTATCCCTTCCAACACTCCTGTCATGAGATATTCGGGTCTAGTATGGCTGCAATTTCATCATATAGGAACCTTTCCTTGCTTTCTCCCCATGCTTCTGTTATAATCCCAGATACAGATCTGTCCATCAAAATTGTTCTCAGATGTCAAGTTTCTCGTGGTCAAATGCTTCCATTTGAGCTTCTGCATGGAGAATCCAACTCTGATCTCAAGGCACATCCAAGAGATGAGAGAATGGTGAACTAGGATGTGGGGCTTGAATGTTTGCCTCATGCCTGCCCAGTGCATCACCCAAGTTCACTCTCAGGGGAGGTCTGAGGGATTGCTATCTCGACCCCTTTCCTGAAATCCTAACTTAAAGTTCATGTTTCATGTGAGGAGAGAACAACTCATTACAGGCACTCCCTACAGCTGTTGTATGAGGTGGCCCCGGGCTTCCTCTGTAAGTGCCCTCACTGTTCTCTGGGTGACGTTTATTCAGCACACAGAACTGCCAAGAGAGGCAGAGAGACAGACAGATGTAATAATTCCTTATATTAGATTCATCCCAAAGCAGGATTAAAGGTTCAATCACAGCCAAATTGAGATTTTGGAGAGAGGAGTTTGATGCCCAAAGTGCATTCACATTCCAAATGGTTCATGAATTTTTTTAAAAAAAGATTTTTAAAGTTGGTTTATTCACATCTATTTTCAGCAATTTGAAATCATTTCAAAGAAAAGAATAGCTTGTGATTTAGAAAGCACAACCCAAAACAAATGCCTGATTTTAAAAGTTAGGATTAATATGGGAGAATTTATTCACACCTGTCTGCTCAATAGTTCATGCAGAAAAGTTAACAGGAGCAACCAAAGTAACTTGCTTTATGGTATCTACACAGTAAGAGTCTCCCTTAGGCTTAAAACAATCATATTTGTTTAAAGATCACCTTTCACTCCAAAATCTAGTATTAGAAGGAATCTGAAAGGAGAATGAAAGTCTTCAGACCAAGATTCCCCCAGTCCCAAGCAGCCTCATGCATTCCCTTATCATACATACATGCACTGTCGTTGGAGAAGCCATTTTGCTGAGTGCTGTTGACAAACTGCTTAAGCACTGGAATTGGAAGGTATTGGTTGAAATGGCCATGTAGGAATGTCCATGTGACCTGGCAAGCACTTACCAGGTTGTCCCAAGTACTTATTTCTCACCTTTCTGGTGGTAGTGCTGAGCCCACTTCAGAACTCCCACGGTTCTCACAGTAACGGTGTGAGTTTCTGTGAGCATGAGACTGTCACCCAAAGCTCGAGCCTCCAGCATGCATCCACAGTACAGTGAGCTTTGACTCTCTCTCTCAATTTACCCAGATTGTGTTAGTGGTAACAGATGTCCATTAAACATACATCACGTGTACATGTAATGTATGCCCATCAGCAAGCTGGTTATCGGCTCTTCCAAAGCTCAACTTGGTTCATTCAACTTTGCAGAGATGTGTACTGTCTTCCCTGATGAATAGGCAGAGCCAGTTTTTTAGGGGAGGTTCCAATCAGCCATTCTTAACACGTGGACCTCAGCGAGGTGTTAGCAGAGCAAGCTGAATTAAAGTCATTCTCCATATAGTGCTCCCCTCTTATCTGCAGGGCATACCTCTCAAGACCTGTAACTGATGCCCAAAACTGTGGGGAGTATGGAACCCTGCACATACAATGTTTTGTCCTATACATACATACTTACCATAAAGTTTAATTCATAAATTAGGCACAGTAAGCGATCAACAATAACTAATAATAAAATATAACAATTTTAATAGAGTGTAGTAAGTTATGTGGATGTGGGGTCTCTTTCAAAATATCTTATTGTGCTGAACTTGCCCTTCTCATGATGATGTGAGATGACAAAATGCCTACGTGTGAGATGATGTGAGGCGGATGATGTAAGGATTGTGACGCAGTGTTAGGCTTCTGTCAGTGACCTTCTGATGATCTGCTTCCCGACCACTTGACCTGCTACTGACTGTGGGTCACTGAAACCTCAGAAAGCTGTTAGGCTGTAACTCAGATACCAGGATGTAAACTCAACTTTTACAATGTGTTGCTGCAGTAACCCAGTCGTCTGTTAACTATTACTAAGAAATGAGTGAGATTATCGGCATAGATTGGCCTCGTTCCTCTTGATCCCCCACTCCATGTAGGGCTACTGTGTAGGCAGCAGGTGTGAAAAAGAATTGTTTGACAATGAAGTAGGGAAACTGGAGACAGATGATAGAACAGGATCTTAAACTGCTTTTTTCCAGAGCAGTTGTGAAAATGTACATAAAGGGTCTTAAGTATACAATACTTAATTTCTCTCTAGACCACTACTGTTTTGTTGGGAATATGTGAGGTCGTTTACAAAGTGAATGTGGTAGTTTTGCAAATTTGGTATTGTCATTTGTGACTGTGGAGGATTCCCAGGGAACAGAATCAGATACACTGCTATGCAGTGCTGGCTGTGGAGACCACATTTAATATGGTCCAGTTGTTAGTGAGCTTAATGAAGTGGGAAGGAAGTGAATTTTTTAAAAGGCACTGTTTATGGACATAACATATTAAAGTGCAATCATGTGCATTCTTTGGCCAGTATGCACATTAAAACATGCTGTGAAAGTCCATCCTAAATGCCAACACAAACAGAGAGATATTTGATGTTTTTTTTTTTTCTGGACTGAGACCTTTAAATTTTTTTTCCCTTTCCTTCTTGTAGAATTGGCTGGAATGGTTCTAAAATAGGGTCCTGAGTGAGCATCACCACCAATTTCTTCACTTCAAAACCAGAGTGAGTATAAAAATCTAAGATACCCCATACTCGGACAAATTGGGTCATTAAAAATCCATGACACTTCTCCTTCATGTGGAGAAAAAAAACCTGCTCTGCTTTGTGTGTCCCTCTTCTGAATGTTCTGTGTTACAAACTGTCTCTTGAAATTTCTCTTTCTAGCAAATGGTATCATTCAGGCTGTCCACACCAATGGTTCTCAGACCTGCCTGCACATTAGAATTGCATGGAGAGATTTTTAAAATATACTGATGTCTACTAGACCCGTCTTCCTCGTGTAGGTAGGGCCTGGTCTGGGTATTATTTTAAGCATCTTGGGTGACCCAGGGCAGAGGACACTAGTCTACGCAATGTCATCTTAACTATTGATGAGTGTAAGAATTGGATTCTTTATTCTATTATCTTCTCGACAAACTGGTTTTTAATTGCATTGAATGATTGTTTGATTAATATACCCAATGTCTAAGCACCTGGAAAATAAAACTGACATTATCCAATGATTAGTTCTGAAACCTACCTTCGAAGCCAGTAATGGTTTGGTGTCTTCTATTTCGATAATGACATCCCGGCAGGGTGGGGTAGATAGGAGGGAGGCTGCAAGACAAACAATTTCTCACCTAAGATGCTTAGAAAAATACGGTAGTGAACATTCTAGTCCAAGTTCAAGTTCAGCAGTCACAGTGGGAAGGCAGAGTTTATGCGTGGGTGGGATTTACTGAGTAAGAGAGGACCGCACCTGAATGGAGAAGGTGACCCAGTGATTCATCACTTTCCCCAAAACGTGATGTAGGGTTAGACATTTTTAAGGAATGATGTGGCCCATTTTTTTCTCTTGTCTTGGACAATTAGCCCAGTACCTGTACATAGGAAGTGCTCAAAAAAGAATGGTGTCAATACCTGTCTTTAGAGGATGTGTGTGTGGGGGAAGGGAACCTACATCTAAAGAAGCCTCTGTTTCCTCTGTTTCTTAGAATCTGTTCCCAAGGGATCCCTGGGTGGCGCAGCGGTTTGGCGCCTGCCTTTGGCCCAGGGCTCGATCCTGGAGACCCGGATCGAATCCCACGTTGGGCTCCCGGTGCATGGAGCCTGCTTCTCCCTCTGCCTGTGTCTCTGCCTCTCTCTCTCTCTGTGACTATCATAAAGTAAATTAAAAAAAGAATCTGTTCCCAAGACACAAAAGCAAAGCAGGGTGAATAGTTGCACATTTCAGGTCTGAAGTTGCAAAGGCTCATTCAGCGCCAGTTCCCATAATGTGTACACAGGGAAAAGGCATCACCCTGGCTTTAAGCAATTCCCAGAATACGGCTGACCCTTGAACAACACAGGTTTGAACACTGTGTGGGTCCACTTACATGTGGATTTTTTTTCCATATCGTACAGTACTGTACATGTATCTTCTCTTCTTTGTGATTTTCTTAATGTTTTCTTCTCTTCAGTTTACTTCATTGTAAGAATACCGTATATAATACATGCAACATACAAAATATGTGTTAATGGACTGTTTATGCCATTGCTATTTAAGCCTTCCAGTCAACAGGAAGCTATTGGTAGTTAAGCTTTAGGGAAGTCAAAGCTGGACATGGATTTCTGGCTGCAGGAGGTCAGCACCCCTAACCCCGGCTGTTGTTCAAGGATCAACTGTATTTGTGGCTCTCGGCTTTGGAATTAGAGCAAGAACTCAAGGGTAGCCCCTGGGCCCACCCAGTTTGGTTCCACCAAAGCCTCAGCTCCAGGGCAGGGGTGTGGGTATGGGATGTGGACACTCTTTATGGCAGACAGCACTGGGTAGATAGCACATTCAACAGGAGGCTGGCACCAAGCTGGAAGGAACTGCCAAGCCAAAAGAACTTTCTGTTTAACCCACCCAGGAAGGCCATAAAGCAGGGGAGGGAAAACACATTTTTTTTTAGGTAGGTACTATGTGCCAGGCTGTGGGTTAAGTGTTTTATGTATTTTATCTCATTTAATTCCTCAATAATCCTGTAGACTATGCACTGTTATCCCCCATTATAAAGGCTAAACTAACCGAGGCTAAGAGAATGCAAGTTAGTTGCCTCAGGTTAAACACAGAGGAAGTGGAAGTAGGTGACCTGGGGCTGTTTGACCCTAAAGCTTGTGTTTTGACATACCAGAGGCCAGAGCAGAGTAAATGCTCAACGAATGTTGGAAAAGATCAGGGTGCCACTGGGGAGGCTGGGGAGACCGACAAGTACTGAACATCTATGATACTCCAGTTGCTACGCTAAGTTATTTTACATCCAAGTAGAAGCCCCTATATCTATCAGCACTCTCTGCATTTCCAAGATGGGCTCCCTCAAAACCTCTAACAACTGCCACGACACAGAAGGTGACAGCCAGTCGGGCAGGCAAGCAGTAACACAACTGTATACAAGTTCCTTCTTACCAGTTCTCTGCTTTACCAGCCTCTCGGCAACAGCCTCAAGGACAGGAGGAAAACATTATTCTGTATGCTTCCAACATTAGGCCAGCCAAATACATTCCTCAAGTCTTAATCTATTATTGGTTTTAAGAAAGGACCAGATTGCTCTAAAATAATAGATTCTGGTCTTGGGAACATTATGCTCCCTGCCCCCCACCATGCCTTGCCTCATACTCCTTAAGGATTTCCCTCTTTGAAGAGCTCTCTGAAATCTTGACCACACTTCACATTAATTACCTACAGTCCCTAACTGGAGACCTCTGCTTGAAACCCAACCTGCCCACCCCCCTGACCAACAGACACCAATAGATCCACACTTGAGGCCAGAGAAAGGTCGCAGAATTTGTGATTTCACATATTTGGATCAAAGATCCTTGTCCCATGAAAGCACTAGGAAAAATGCTAGGATAACAGTTTCTCTCCATTTAGTAACCCCAAATAAAACAATGCTGCAGTTACAGTAATCCTTGTTGTTATAAAAAGTGTTGCTGTTTTAGGTACTATCAATTCAACACAAAACGCTCTGCATGGGAAATTTCTGGGTAAACTCATGTAGGCTTTTTGTGCCCAGTGTGATTGTGGATTTTATTTTTTCCTCTTCTCTGAATCAGGGATACAGCATGCTCAGAACCACGTAACAGATGAGTTTAAGATGCTCTGTAAAATCAATACCAAACCTTCTAGAAGATTAAACAGAACTGGTTGAGTAGTGCACTGTTCTTCTCAGTGCAGAACTGAGAAGTTCTGCTCAGAACTTCTTGAGCAGAAGACATCTGTTTTGGTCTTGAGGCACCAACGATCAGTTGGATGAGTGTGTGCCAATTCTCCTAATCTCATGATAGCCAGGGGTCCTAGGACCTTACCTTGTTCACTGTTGTGACCCAGTTCCCAGCCCTGAACATGGACCCTGCACATAATAAGCTAAAAATAAGTCATTATTGAGTAGGCAATAGCAAAGTGCTATTCATTAACTATTATTTCTTTGGAGCCCTAAGGTAAGTATTATGCCTTACTCTATCATCTACTTAAACATGTGACCTAAGGCAAGTCATAAATGGATAAAGTAGATGTGGTTTATGTATACAATGGAATATTACTCAGCCATTAGAAACGACAAATACCCACCATTTGCTTCAACGTGGATGGAACTGGAAGGTATTATGCTGAGTGAAGTAAGTCAATCGGAAAAGGACAAACATTATATGTTCTCATTCATTTGGGGAATATAAATAATAGTGAAAGGGAATATAAGGGAAGGGAGAAGAAATGTGTGGGAAATACCAGAAAGGGAGACAGAACATAAAGACTCCTAACTCTGGGAAATGAACTAGGGATGGTGGAAGGGGAGGAGGGCGGGGGGTGGGGGTGAATGGGTGACGGGCACTGAGGGGGACACTTGACGGGATGAGCACTGGGTGTTATTCTGTATGTTGGTAAATTGAACACCAATAAAAATTAATTTATTAAAAAAAAAACTGCCCACCAATCATTTTAATTTGCAGATAATAAAGGACTTTCTCAATTACACCTTGGAAGAGAAATCGGAAAACCTTCCCACTGAAGTGTTACTCACTTCCCTCTGGTCCTTGTCTGGGGCCATCTTCTCTGTTGGTGGTATGATTGGCTCCTTCTCTGTTGGACTCTGTCAACCGCTTTGGCAGGTATTGAGCAGAAACTGGGTAAGGAAGGGGGCTATACTGGTTGCATTGGGAACAGGTATTGAGAAATAGGATGGGGAGGCCATGATGCATTTGAATGAAAACATCCCCAATTCGAATTGAGGTAAACTAAGCCAACTGGCACTGAATAGGACTGCTTGAAGCTATGCTGCCCATCAAAGAGAGTCGCCTTTGCAGTCCAACTGAAGCTAATTCAGTAGTCTCTAATAAAGTGCACTATGGAATTTCCCAGAAACATACTTGATTTACAAGGTCAGGAGTTGTTTACTTTTCTTAAAAATTTTGGGATTTCATGCAAGTGTTTTCATTATTTTATAAAGCAGGATTGGGAGGAAACATTTTATAATCCTTGGCCTGTGGTAAATGTGGATAATGGCCAAATTACTGACATTTTTTCCCCAAAAAAGAACATTGAATCTTCTCATTCCACACTGACTTAATAAAACATTGTAGAATATTTTCAGTTATAACTGGTGAAGAAATCATTTCAGTTGCTAATTAGATGTTCTGGAAACACAAGTAGAATTTAACTTTAAAAAAAAATTTAAAGCGGGTACCCCATGTGGCTCAGTGGTTTGGCGCCACCTTCAGCCCAGGGTGTGGTCCTGGAGACCAGGGATCGAGTCCCCCATCGGGCTCCCTGCATGGAGCCTGCCTCTCCCTCTGCCTGTGTTTCTGCTTGTATCTCTGTGTTTCTCATGAATAAATAAATAAAATATTTAAAATAAATTAAAAATAAATAAAAATAAAAAAATTAAAGCAACCCATTTTATTTGATAATGTTTGATGTTTGTTGTGTTTGCATTTTTAAGGCCACAATGTGGCTACTCAAGTCATTGAAATTTTATTTTTTTAATTAATTAATTTATTTTTTAAATTTTGCTTATTAATTCATGAGAGACACAGAGGCAGAAACACAGGCTGAGGGAGAAGCAGGCTCCATGCAGGGAGCCCAACGTGAGTGAAACTCCTCCCTGGACTGGGATCACACCCTGAGCCAAAGGCAGATGCTCAACCGTGTCCCAAGTCATTGAAATTTTAATGTGCCTTTCCCATAACTCCCTGTGACTTTCTTCCTATTGTTATTTTATTAGCAAAAGAACCTAATAGAGGAAGTGGGGTCTCCCAGGAAAGGAATGCAGAGAAAGGTAAAAACAGAATGAGGGATGAAATTTTACCCTTTAACAGTAGGCTCTCTTTGGCTGCATATTTAGGATCTCCCTGGGAGCTTTTAAAAGTGCCAGGGTTTCAGAACTCCCTGGATAATTCCAGCAGACCACCCAAGGGGAGAGTTGCTGAAGCTCTAGTTTTTCCCAACATCTGCAGTAAATTTTCAGTGTTAATCTCTTACTTGCATTTTCGGTTAGCTGTTTCCATGGCTTTGCCTCCCACATTTAACACATAGATGCAGTAATTTGTTATTTTATACTGGCTATCAATACTAATTGAAAATGGCCTCCCCACAAGCTAGCCTGGAGCCAGGAGAGCTGAGGCTGTCCACTTTCTGCCCATAAAAAAAAAAAAAAACTTTAGTCTGAAATCAGTCTTCATTAGTATGTTGGTGGCATCCAAGCAACTATATTATAATAAAATGCAGTAAGAAGCATAAAAAGAGGGCAGCCTGGGTGGCTCAGCGGTTTAGCACTGCCTTTAGCCCAGGGACTGATCCTGGAGACCCGGGATCGAGTCCCACGTCAGGCTCCCTGCGTGGAGCCTACTTTTCCCTCTGCCTGTGTCTCTGCCTCTGTGTGTGTGTCTCTCATGAATAAATAAAATCTTTTAAAAAAAGAAGAAGCATAAAAGGATCAGCACTGGTCCAGAAATTTCTCTTGAATGTGTTCAGGGACCAGCTGTATCAGGATTGCCCAGTACCAATGGTTCTCAAACCTTAGCTAGAATCCAATCACCCAGATGGCTTTTGGGAACAGATTGCTGGCCTCTGTCCCAGAGTCAGACTTAATGATTTAGTAAATTGGGATGGGGTGGGACAATTTTAATTTCTTGCAGATTTGAAGCTAATGCTGTTAGTTAGTGGACAACTTAAACAAGCTTTCTAGGTGAGTTTTATGCATACAGAGGTATAAAAACCATTGATCTTATCCCAGCCAGAGATGTTCTGATAATAGTAAGAGGAAAAGTTAGACCACAAGAGAAGATCTGTGAACCTGGAGAAGGGTAGAGAGATAAGGAAAGGAGGAAAGAGATCAGGCCTATTTTGCTAACTTCTCTTGTCTTCATTTAACCTTTCAGGCGCAATTCAATGCTTATGGTCAACCTCTTGGCTGTCGCTGGTGGCTGCCTTATGGGGTTCTGCAAAATAGCGCAGTCGGTTGAAATGCTGATCCTGGGCCGATTGATTATTGGCCTCTTCTGCGGCCTCTGCACAGGCTTTTTGCCCATGTACATTGGAGAGATCTCTCCCACTGCCCTACGGGGGGCCTTCGGCACTCTTAACCAGCTGGGCATCGTCATCGGGATCCTGGTAGCTCAGGTACTCTAGAACTCATGCTTTGAGTTTCAGTCATGGCTCATTAAATGAGGTGACATAGATAAGCTCAGGAATATCTGCATCTATTCAACTATATGGAAGTTGCAGGTACTTTTCTTATTGCAGCTCACAGACAGCTAAAGAAGCAGGAAGGGTAGAGAAAGAAACTTTGTTCCTGCTGTAAAAAAAATGGATGATTTGCTGAAATGTGTTTTTTCTGACTTTTTTTTTAACCAACTTGTGGCTTATATAAAGAATGAGCTTTACAGTATCATATTGATCTGGTTTCTAGATCTTCAGTCTGAAAGTCATCATGGGAACTGAAGAGCTTTGGCCCCTGCTCTTGGGCTTCACCATCATTCCAGCTGTCCTGCAAAGCGCCGCCCTTCCATTTTGCCCCGAGAGCCCTAGATTTTTGCTCATTAACAGAAAGGAAGAGGAGAATGCTAAGGAGAGTGAGTATCCTTCACACTTTGACTGTAGGGATTTTAGGGTTGTGGTTTAGGGCATTGGATCTGTTTGGTCCTCTCCTTTCCTTGCCCCCTCAGAACCCAAATGGAGACTTCCCTGATTGCTCTCGAGTCAGAAACTTTCAACCCCTAAAGAGTGACGTGAGAAGCAGGTTAAGGCACAGATGCTAATTGATGAGCCATATCCAGAGCTCATCTCTGTGGCTTTTGTCCAGCTGTATTAGAGGGGAAATGAAGATGGAATAGCACCTAATCTTTATCTTTTGTTTGACCAGTCCTCCAACGATTGTGGGGCACCCAGGATGTGAGTCAGGACATCCAGGAGATGAAAGATGAGAGTGCTAGGATGGCACAAGAAAAGCAAGTCACTGTGCTGGAGCTCTTCAGATCGCGCAGCTACCGACAACCCATTATCATTTCCATCATGCTCCAGCTCTCCCAGCAGCTCTCTGGAATCAATGCTGTGAGTAGCTACTCTGTGGCCAGCGGGGTTGCCCACTGCACTTAACTCACTAGAGGGGCTGAGCACAGGCAGTTGCTCACTTTGTTCCATCTACAGAGCCAGAGTCCCCCAGTGATGCTTGCCACACAGCAGCCACTCCAAAAATGTTGATTACCCAATTTTAACTTAGTTTTTTTTTATAAGATTTATTTTAGGGGCACCTGGGTGGCTCAGTCAGTTAATGATCTGCCTTCAGCTCAGGTCATGATCTCAGGGTCCTGGGATCGAGCCCCAAATCGGGTGCCCTGCTGAGCAGGGAGCCTGTTTCTCCATCTCCCTCTGCCTGCCTTTCACCCTGCTCATGTTCTCTCTCTCTAATAAATAAAATCGTAAAAAAGAAAAAGATTTATTTATTTTAGAGAGAGGGGCAGAGGGATAACGAACCTTGAGCAGACCCTGCACTAAGTGCAGAGTGCGACATGGGGCTCAATCTCACAACCCTGAGATTACCACCTGAGCCAAAACCAAGAGTAGGACACTTAACCAACTGCACCATCCAAATACCCCTGTTTTTATTTATTTACCATTTTTTAAGTTTATTTAAGTCATCTCTGCACCCACTGTGGGGCTCAAACTCAGAACCCCAAGATCAAGAGCCAGCCAGGTGCCCCTGTTTTTATTTAAGATTCTATCTGCAGTATGTGTTTTCCATGTGGAAAAAATTAAGAAAATAAATAATAAACGAAAAATTCATCACCTTTAGTCTCAGAACTTCTAAACATTTGTCCTTTCAAACTTTTTTCAGTATATAGGACATTACAAATGTGGGACTCGATCCCAGAACTTCAGGATTATGCCCTGAGCCGAAGGGAGACCCAACCACTGAGCCACTCAGACGTCCAGAGTCTTATTTTAGAAAATACAAATATACATAGTTTCTATCCGAGGTTATATGTATTTGAAGAGTTGTTTCCTGAGAAGGTAAATCCCAGCGTAGACACATAAAAAGTCTGACAAATACAGCTATAGAGGCAAAAACACAGGATGAAATAATAAATTCCTGGCCCAAACCTTAGGGACTGAACCTAGATGATCTAGATCCTGTTCCCTTGTTACTTTGAGGTTTGAGTCCAATATTTTGACATCTGTTTAACTATGGTAGCTATAGCAACTTTACATTTCAGCACACCGACCAGTAAATAATTAAAAATAATATATACTAAAGAGTAGTTTATTTAATAGTATATGTTAAAAGGATAGCTGGTATCATTTGCTAGAACACTTGGAAGGGACCTAGAGCTAGGGATTCCAGCCCAAGTTCGGTTTCTGATTACATGAGCAGGCTGAGATTATTTCTCAATTTCTTCACTGTCAAATTAACATATTGGTGTGGTCTTATCACTGTTTTAGGGGTTAGGGGAATTGTCCGTTGAGGAAGTATAATTGAGGAACTTGCTGCTGGTTGGCTTTGTTGGAAGAGCACATAACTCTTGATCGCAGGGTATGAGTCTGAGCCCCACATTGGGGGTAGAGATTACTAAAAACAAACCCAAAACTTTAAAATGAACCAAAAAAGCTTAATTGAAAAAATTAATGGGACTAAAACCTTTGTATCTAAGTTAATAAAATAGAGGTAAGGAAGAGACTTCATGAGCAGAAGGAATGAGCATAGAAGAAAAAATGGAAATGAGTAGCTAGAATTGAAAAGAACTAAAAACAAAGATACAGAAGATAATTTATTTGCAGAAAAGATCCTGTAATTGAACCAAAAAAACCCGGAAAGGACTCCTTAACCTCCTGACACTTTTTTCTTTTTTTCCCTCTCTTTTTTTAAAGATTTTATTTATTCATGAGAGACAGAGAGAGAGAAAGGCAGAGACACAGGCAGAGGGAGAAGCAGGCTCCCTGCAGGAAGCTTGATGTGGGACTCGATCCTGGCACTCCCCGGATCACACCCTGGGCCAAAGCAGATGCGCAACTGCTGAGTCACCCTGGCATCCCAAGTTTATTTTTCTAAGGGTTCTCTATTAACTGTTATGCACAACTGCGGTTTCAAAGTTGTCTTTTGTTTCCTATTAGGTGTTCTATTACTCAACAGGAATCTTCAAAGATGCAGGTGTTGAGGAGCCAATCTATGCCACCATTGGTGCAGGGGTGGTCAATACTATCTTCACTGTTGTCTCTGTAAGTTGGATGGTGTGATAGTTTGGGGTGGGGGGAGGGCCATTCTAACTGTGCCATGTTCAAGGATGGGATTCAAGTCCTGCCATTTCCCTACTATCATTTAAACCTTTGTGTTGTTTCATTTTGGGGGGGAAGAAGAGCTAGTGAATGATGCGTATAAGGAGTCTTCACTCTAAGCAAATATAAAAGGGATGAGAAAGAGGGAGGTATAAAAAGGATCCTGTAGGATGCTTTTAACTCGGAACTAAAAGGGGAAGTGTGATTTTAATAAGTATCCTGCTACTGGTAAGGCAGACTCAGGTAGATCAAACAGTGTTTTCATGAAAGGGAAAGCTGAAATTTTATGTTCTATTCTTCTTCCTTTAGCTGTTTCTGGTGGAAAGGGCAGGGAGGAGAACTCTACATATGATTGGCCTTGGAGGGATGGCTGTTTGTTCCATCCTTATGACCATCTCGTTGTTATTAAAGGTGAGTGCTCTTTGAGTGAAGGGAAGGGAGGGATTACAGGTGAATCTGTGACACAGGTGGGAAGATGAGGGTGGAGATCCATAAAGTCACATGCCCAGAGTTTTAAGAAAAGTGAATCAGCAGAGATGGGTAATTAAACTGCCGGAATTCTTCTATCTAAATGACATATAGTTTGCAAAATACCTTATGTAATTTAATTCTTCAAGTCATCTCAAGGTAATTATTCCCATTTTATGAGTGATGAAATGATTTTTGTGCCAATTGATACAGATGGAACACAAGGCTAGGATTCAAAAACCCAGGGCTTTTGACTCTTAAGTCCAATTAACTCCATTGTAACCCAGGACAGAAGGGAGCTTTTCATTGTCAAGTCTTATCCTCTGGGAGGCTAGATCCTCTCCAGGCCGAGCTGTCTTTACTACTCACTCTCCTTTGTTCCTTCCTCATTTAGGATAACTATAATTGGATGAGCTTTGTTTGTATCGGGGCTATCTTGGTCTTCGTAGCCTTCTTTGAAATTGGCCCAGGCCCCATCCCCTGGTTTATTGTGGCCGAACTCTTCAGCCAAGGACCCCGCCCAGCTGCAATGGCAGTGGCTGGTTGTTCCAACTGGACCTCCAATTTCCTGGTTGGGCTGCTCTTTCCTTCTGCTGCAGTAAGTAAATTAAAACAAAACTAACCAAGTCCATTTTGAAACCAGCTCACCTAAGCCAACAGGTTTAAAATCTGGTTACTGACACCACAGGACTAGTTGTCAAGTGTTTCATGTTTGGTGTTTTCTTTAAGATTTTATTTATTTTAGAGAGAGCATGAGATCAAACGTGGAGGTAGGGGTAAGGGGGAGCAGAGAAAGAGGGAGAGAGAATTTCAAGGAGACACTGCACTGAACACAGCCTGACATGGGGCTCCATCTCCCGACCCTGAGATCAGGACCTGAGCTGAAACCAAGAGTCAGATAGATGCTCAACTGACTAAGCCACGCAGGCATCCCAGATATCAAATGTTTTAAACCAGATTTTCTTTCTTGTTCTCAATGACCTATAGAAAAAGGAATGGTTGTAAAAAAAGATTGAAGCAGGAAGGCAAAACTGGGAACTTTTATTTTTTTAAAGGAAACTCCACCTATAACATGGGGCTCAAACTCAAGAGCTAGAAATCAAGAGTTGCATGTTCTGCTGACAGAGGGAGCCAGGTACCCCAAAACTGGGAACATTTATTTATTTAATTTTTTAGAGGATTTTATTTATTTATTCATGAAAGACACAGAGAGAGAGACAGAGACACAGGCAGAGGGAGAAGTAGGCTCCATGCAGGGAGCCCAATGTGGGACTCATCCCCCAACTCCAGGATCACACCCTGGGACGAAGGTGGGCACTAAACCACTGAGCAGCCCAGGCGTCCCAAAACTGGGAACTTTTGAAAGACCACTAGTCTGAGGTGATTACAAAGGCATAGTTCTGCCTAGATACAATGATCATGGTAAGTCTCAAAGGATTCCAAACCAGCACTTAAAATCCACAATTTGGATTAGCTAGTGTTAATGACTTCATGACCTTAAAGGCTCATTGAGATGGGAAGGAGAGGAGTTGGGCAATGACCAGATCTTACACTGATACTCCTTTTTCTGTATCTTTTCACTAGTTCTACTTAGGAGCCTATGTATTTATCATTTTCACTGGCTTCCTCATCGTCTTCTTGGTCTTCACCTTCTTCAAAGTCCCTGAGACCCGTGGCAGGACTTTTGAGGAAGTCACCCGAGCCTTCGAAGGGCAGGCGCAGGATGCCAACAGAGCGGAGAAGGGCCCCATTGTGGAGATGAACAGCATGCAGCCAGTGAAGGAGACCGCCACTGTCTAAGCCATGCCTCCTTCCCGCCTCCCTCCCAACATGGAAAAACCACCTCTCCCGGATGAGGGAGAAATCGAATCAGGTTGTAACCCAGGACTGTTTCTGAATGCTGCTACTTGATTCCTTTCTCTTCCCCACACACTCCATGAGCACTCAGAAGAACCCAACGCTGGAGTTAGTTGTATCTTCAAAGGCTTTTGAAACGTTTCATTTCTTTTTTTTTAATATATTTTTTTAATTAATTTATTTATTTATGATAGGCACACAGTGAGACAGAGAGAGGCAGAGACACAGGCAGAGGGAGAAGCAGGCTCCATGCACCGGGAGCCCGACGTGGGATTCGATCCCGGGTCTCCAGGATCGCGTCCTGGGCCAAAGGCAGGCGCCAAACCGCTGCGCCACCCAGGGATCCTGAAACGTTTCATTTCTTGGACATTCTCTTCTGTTTAGAAGAGACCAAGTGAACCTACCTTCATTTCAGGAGGAACTGGCCACTTGCCATATGACAACATTGCCAGCTCTTCCTACCTGGGGTTCTGGTAGGTCCTCACCAGGGCCAATAGGGGAATAAGAGTGAGGTGCAGCCCCCCCCACACACACACACACACACACACACACACACACACACACCAGACCTCCCAGGAAGCATATCTACATAAGTGTGGAGGGCAGAGAGGGATTAAATAGAGGCACCCTCCTCGCTTCCATACAGCTCTGCAGAGCAAATTAACTTGAGTTTTATTTATTTTACCTTCTGGTTTTGTTGCATAAATATTTATTTTTTTAAGTGTAAAGTAATTTTACCAAATAATGCAAACATAAGGAAATTGAGGTTAGAGTTAGAGGGAGGTGCTTAAAGAGAGGTTTATAGGGTAGAAGATTTGATACGGGAGAGGTCAAGGTGCAATAAGGAGGGGAGATTCAGGGAGAAACAGAATGTGTTCTCAGACGGTGTGTGAAGTTTGCACGTTGCCTCTTAACCTTTCAGGTGGAAACTCTCAAGTTTAATTTCTCAGAAAAGTCATGTGCCTGTATTAAGCTACTGCTTACCTTTGGAATCTTTTTCTCTGTTTAAAATTACATGTAGTATTACTTGAAATCTAGGGTTATTATTAAGATGGGCATTATAGTTCACAGTGAATGATGGGTCCTAATTTTGGTTGGAGTCCAGAGAAGGAAGGGAAGGTTATTTCTAGAAATCCTTTCTCCTTGCACTGGACCAAATGACTTCTTACCCTTGTAGTGGACTCATTTTTTTGTGGGGGTTTGTTTTGTTTGTTTTAAAAATATTCCTGACACCCGCCTAGTAGGAGAACCTTCTAAATGAGCAACCCAAATAATGGTTCTTGATAGAGGTTCAGTATTTTCTCCATTTTGTTATTTAGGAGATTTTAGTTATTGATTGTTGTTTTGTTTTAAGCCATAGCTTTAAAAGAATTCAGAGGAGAATGTTCATAACTAACTTGGAATTTGTAACCTCAGCTCTGGGAGAGGATTTTTCCTGAACGACTATTATCTAATGGAAGTATGTTGTTGCTTTAGGGTCATGGCATGCTTGTTCTTCTGTTACCATATTTCCATAGTATTACGTACAAGTGCCCTTAGGGGCCCATACATTTGGGATGGTATGAGTAAATGTGCAGTGTAGCCCACACTTGAGAGTATGAATGTATACGCACTGTCACTTTGCTCTGGGTGGAAGTTGTTTATTGGTAACTTGTGTCCCCTATGCTCTATAGCCCCCTTTTGAATAGAATATGTTAAAACTCATCTCTATGTATATAAATAACACTGCCTCTGCTGGGTGGAATTTGCATCTATGGTTTTCTTCCAAACTTTAGAGTTCAGTCTCCCCTAGCTACCTTTCCTTGTTGGAGAGTTGGGAGAGAACTCCTTAAATCTTGACATTGAGGGTGGAGGATTCACCTCCCTCTAGAGCCAGATGGTGGGAATAGCAAAGAAAAGTGTGAGATCAGAACATTGTGGCCTCTTGGAAGAGAGTCGTGGAGAAGGGGCCTTTCTTTTAAGGGGATAAGAAACAAACTGAAGACTTCTAACTATGGAGCATTTTAAGAGTCAGATGAGTTGGAAGGATGGATGCTTGCCCCAGGTCATGGACACCTCCACAAATCATCTAGTTTCCCAGTATTTTTATAAATGGAGATTGGGCCCCATGACACTTTACTCGGTCTTCCTTCTTACATAGGTTTTTTGATTACCCTTTCTCTCCTTGGTGCTTATATACTTAAGACCCTTTAGCCAAACCCTTGCCAATGACAGTATTTCAGTCACTAGTTCTCACTGTTTCCTCTGATCATTGAGCCTTTGGAAAAAAAATCTCACAGAGCTTATATGTAATGGGGCTTGGTTGAACAGATGACTTCCTGTAAGTGCACCTCTACTTCTGGCTTCTCAAAAACAGTGGGTTGGCAGTAATGCAGCGTGGAAGTTTTCCCATTTCTCAGTGACCAGATTGTGAATGTTTCCAAATGGATTTTCTATTATTAATGTTACCATGGTTCTTTGTTTTGAAATAAAAATTCTGAATGTACATGTGACATCATGGGCTTGGTTTTTTGGGTTTGTTTTGTTTTGGGTTTTTTTTTAAGATTATTTATTTATTTATTTATTTATTTATTTATTCATAGAGACACAGAGAGAGAGAGAGAGGCAGAGACACAGGCAGAGGGAGAAGCAGGCTCCATGGGGAGAGCCTGATGTGGGACTCTCCAGGGTCTCCAGGATCACACCCTAGGCTGCAGGCGGCGCTAAACCGCTGCGCCACAGGGGCTGCCCATGTTTTGGGTTTTTGTTTTTTTGATCCTTCCTATAACAAGAAAATCCGCTTTAAATCCTGGTTTGGCCACCCAATACCTGTTACCTAAGTTTCTTTTTAGAATCTAATACAAATGAAAACGGTACTCGTTTATGACACAGATGAAATGAACAGCCTTACTGCATTGCTTTGCACACTCAATAAATTGTTGTTTTGTTTCCCCAGTTAGAATACTTTTCTCTCTTCTGCTCTTTTTTAATTCCTTTCCCTACTAGACTTTGCTCTCTGAAATTCATCCTATTCTCATGTCAGGATATCCATATTACATGTATTCATCCATTTAAGATTATTTTTAAGTAATCTCCGCACCTAATGTGGGGCTTGAACCTACAACCCCAAGACCAAGAGTTGCACATCCTACCAACTGAGCTGGACAGGTGCCCCCCCATGTTACATTTATATACCTACTTAAGATCCTTCAGTAGCAAAAAAAAAAAAAAAAAAAAAACAAACCTAAGCCCCCATCACACCACCTTCCAAAGGCAAGGTCCCTGCTATCTTTTTAGTTTATCATTCCTTAGTTCCCACTTATACAAGAAAACACCCATTTCACTTCATCCATTAACACCTTTAACACACCCACTTCACTCATTAACACCTTCACACCTTCATTTATGTATTTCTGACATTCTCTACATTTCCTTTCACTTAAGCTATTTGAATGGCTTTTTATTTCTGTTTAGCTCAGGCATGAGCTCCATAAAGACTGCCTTATTGGGATCCCTGGGTGGCTCAGTGGTTTAGTGCCTGCTTTTGGCCCGGGTCCCCACATCGGGCTCCCTGCATGGAGCCTGCTTCTCCCTCTGCCTGTGTCTCTGCCTCTCATTAATAAATAAATAAAATAAATAAAACCTTTAAAAAATTAAAAAAAGACTGCCTTATTGGCAAACAGTCCCTCACACTTCTCTGTTAGTGAATGAGAATGAAACCCTGAATGTCCTGAAAGAACTTGGTGACTGCACCATAACCCCCATAATTGTGGGGATCTTAGCTCCCTTTTTCCATCTTTTATTTATTGATTGGAGAAAGAGTGGGAGAGGGAGAACCAGACTCCCCAGTGAGCAGGGAGGTGGAGACACAGGTATGGATCCCAGGACCCAGAGATCACGACCTGAGCAGAAGGAGGAGGATTAACTGAGCCACCCAGGTGCCCCTCCCTTTTTCCATCTTTTAATTCATTCTCCAGGGGCACCTGAGTGGCTCAGTGGTTGAGTGTCTGCCTTCGGCTCAGGTTGTGATCCCAGGGTCTTGGGATTGAGTCCCACATAAGACTCCCTACACGGAACCTGCTTCTCCCTTTGCTTATGTCTCTGCCATTCTCTGTCTCATAAATACATAAAATATTTAAAAAATAATACTGCATTCTTGAATAACCAGAGTAATCAAAACAGATCCTGTCACTGCCCTTAAAGCCTTCCCATTACATCTTGTCACACTTAAAATATCATCCAAACTCCTTTACTCTGGCCTGTAGATTCTGTGACCGTACATCCCAGCTCACTCCTAGTGTAACTTAGGGTATTACACTAGCTTCTCATTCATTATCAAAATCACTTTAAAGATATCTTAACGGTTACTCTACCTAAAAGGTTTGCTTCCCCAACTTCATCTCTTACTATTCTGCTCACAGAAGTCTAGCCCCACTGGCCATTATAGTTCTCAAGTTCATTATCAATAGCTTTTTTTATATTTGTCCCATTGTGCATAGAACATTTTGCCTAAAAAAAAAAAAAGAAAAGAACATTTTGCCTAAAAGATAAAAAAAGAACATTTTGCCTCAAAATTTTGTATGGCTCAGTCTATTTTGTAAGTTAGGTCTTAATTAACAACCACTGAAATATAAACTCAAAAGCAAATACCTTGTCTGTCTCACTGCTACTGTGAACACAGCGGAACATGGCTGGCTCCTATCAGAAGACAAAAACCACACAATGATTTAAACAGTGTAATATAGGGGATCCCTGGGTGGCGCAGCAGTTTAGTCCCTGCCTTTGGCTCAGGGCGTGATCCCGGGCTTGTGGGATCAAGTTCCACATCAGGCTCCCTGCATGGAGCCTGCTTCTCTCTCTGCCTCTCTGTGTCTCTCATGAATAAATAAATAAATCTTTTTAAAAAAATATTGTCAAACTGGGGCACCAGGCTGGCTTAGAAGAGCTTGTGACTCTCAATCTCACTGTTGTTTTTTTTTTTAATTTTTATTTATTTATGATAGTCACACACACGAGAGAGAGAGAGAGAGAGAGAGAGAGAGAGAGGCAGAGACATAGGCAGAGGGAGAAGCAGGCTCCATGCACCGGGAGCCCTACGTGGGACTCGATCCCGTGTCTCTAGGATCACGCCCTGGGCCAAAGGCAGGCGCTAAACCGCTGCGCCACCCAGGGATCCTTCAATCTCAGTGTTGAATTTGAACCCCACATTAGATGTAGAGAATACTTGATTTTTTTAAGTAAAAAATAATAGGAGGGGCACCTGGCTGGCTCAGTCCGAGTGCGACTCTTAATCTGATCTTGGAGCTGTGAGTTCAAGCCCTACATTGGACGAAGAGCGTACTTTATTTTTTAAGAGACATAGGCAGAGGGAGAAGCAGGCTCCCTGTGGGGGTCCCAGTGCAGAACTCCGTCCCAGGGCCCCGGGATCATGACCTGAACCAAAGGCAGACACTCAACCACTGAGCCACCAGGTGCCCTGAGGAGTGTACTTCAAATATATATATATTTATAATTAAAAAGAAAAAATAATAGCAGAACTCGATATGGTACCCTAGAGCTAAGGGAGAGTACCCAAGGAGAGACACACTTGGGAGAGAAGCCACCTCCCCAAGGCTGAGGTTCAGATGCTTAACCTAAAACTGAGCCACCCAGTCATCCCCTGAGGCTGTTGTGTGGGAAGCAAGGTCACTCCAGGTGAGCCACAGCTGGTGGCCAGATATGTGAGTGTACAGAGGAAGTCAGGGCACCAATATTGTGGGGTGGGGGGCGGTACTTGGGGCCTTTTGCGAAGTGATTGCCAGACATGGGCTGGGGCTGTGAGGAGACTATGGGAACTTGCATTCTGGGTGCATGGCTGAAGCAGGGTGCCACCAAATGTTCTGTTATCTATGGTGTAGCCACTGGAAATAGCAGGAAAAGACCCTTCTTTCTACAGTATCTTTCCAGCACCATCTACTGAGAAAACTTCATTGGGCTTAACACTCTCAAGAAGAAATGATTTAGGGGCACCTTAGTGGCTTAGTCAGTTAAGCATCTGCCTTTTCTGGGGTCATGATCCCAGTCTTGGGATTGAGCCCCTGGTCCCTGCTCAGCAGGGAACCTGCTTCTCCCTCTTCCCCTGCTTGTGCACTCCTGTCTCTGTCAAATAAAATCTTTTTTTTTTTTTAGGGTACCTGGTTGGCTCAGTGTTTGAGCATCTGCCTTTGGCTCAGGTCGTGATCCCCAGAGTCCTGGGATCAAGTCCCACCTCAGGCTCCCCACAGGGAGCCTGCTTCTCTTTCAGCCTATGTCTCTGCCTCTCTCTCTGTGTCTCTCACGAATGTGTCTCTCTCTGTGTGTGTCATGACACACATTCATGGGTCAAAGGTAGACGCTCAACCGCTGTTCTATCTCGGGGTGCCCCCAAAAACTTTTTTTTTTTTTAAGTAATGATTTAAAGGAATTCCAGCCATTACCAAAACAGTGAAGGACGAATTGGGAGCTGAGAGGCAAATCAATCAGTACTGGCACGTTAGATGGCTGGCTGGCTGGAATGAACCGCGCTTTGAGAGAATGTGCTCTTCCACATCTCCCAAACCTACCCGTGCTCTTGATAAAATTCAGGTTGAACATACCCTTTTTTTTTTTGAGCCTAAGATGTTGCACCACCTCTGTTCAAGGTTCCAACTAGAGGGCTGCAGCGGAAGTTGGGGGGTGGCCCCCGCCCAGCGTTGGGCAAGGGAGGAAGGGGAGAGGAAGGGGTGCCCCTGAGCCTGGATGGTGGCCGCAGGTGAACCCCACCCTCAAGCTCTGGCTCTGCGTCCTGGAGCTTCCCTACGCAGTCCCATCACCACGGAGAACTCCTTGGACGTCGATCCCCAAAGTAACCGCAACGAATCACGCAGCGTCAACTCTGTGTCTTTGATCATGGCCCTGGGGCCTCGCCAGGAGCCCTCCTTCCTTTGAGTCGTCGCCCTGCACCCTCGGCTCCCGCCGCCCGCGGAGAGCCCCGAACCTGCGGTTTCTGGCGCTAAGCCCCGCCAGCCGCAGGCCTGGCCGTGAGGCCGGCACCGCCCACCGGCCCGCCACGAGCCCGCCACGGCCCGCCCACGGCCCCGCCCACGGCCCCGGCCTCCCCTGCGGCGCGGCTGGAGCCCCACGCGGCTGGGGGAAACCACAGGCACCGCGGGAGGCGGGGCTTCGGCCGCGCCTTCACTGCGCAGGCGTGGACGGTCCCCCACCTGTCCGCGTTCCATTTCTTGGCTTTGGCATCATTGAAACGATTTCTGGCTCTAGTCCAGGTCATAACCCGGCAAACCTTCCAATGCAGGTATTTCTCACCTGTCCTATTACATATATATTTTTTTTAATAGTGCAGCTGCTTTTCTTTTTTTTCTTTTTTTTTTCAATATTTATTTATTTATTCATGAGAGACACAGAGACAGAGGCAGAGGGAGAAGCAGGCTCCATGCAGGGAGCCCGATGTGGGACTCGATCCCAGGACTCCAGGATCACGCCCTGGGGCGAAGGCAGGCAGGCGCCAAACCGCTGAGCCACCCAGGGATCCCCTCACCTGTCCTATTATGAAGTGATTTTAACGACTCTTCCTCGGTTGCTCTAGGCTTAGTGACTTAATAAGGCCGAAGCATGTGAATTAGATTTCAGAAATTAAATCCAAATCTCACTTTTTTTAGATGTATTTTATTTATTCATGAGAGACACACAGAGAGAGGCAGAGACGCAGGCAGAGGGAGAAGCAGGCTCCTTGCAGGCAGCCCGATGTGGGGCTCGATCCTGGGACTGTGGGATCACGCCCTGAGCCAAAGGGAGATGCTCAACCGCTGGGCCACCAAGGTGTCCCTTTTGTTGTTGTTGTTGTTTTTTGTTTTGTCTTTTTGTTTAATGAGGAAATTGAGCCCAATGAATGAATTGGCAAAACGAGCTGGCACGGCACCTCTGTCTCTCGACTCAATGCTTGAGGACTGGCATAAAGTTAAGTAGCCGATGAGGTGTAAGGGTGCCAGTTTCTGCATATAGTTACCAAAATATTTAATTAACAAGTATTTAAATTATTTTAAATATTTTACTTATTTACTTGAGAGAGAGAGAGTATGAGTAGGGGAGTGGGCAGAGGGAGAAGCACACTCCCGCTCAATATTGGGGGGTTACCTCCAACCCAGGACCCTGGGATCATGACCTGGGCAAAGGCAGACCCTTAACCCAGGTGCCTCAAGAGGTGCCCAAGTGTTTTATCTTTACGAATCTGAAGTGTGAAAGGGATTCTATACTTTTAGGTTTACATTTTTATTATGACATTGGGTATTTTTTTAGAGTTAGGAGTTGTTTGCATTTCCTTATCTGAGAACCATTTGTATGTATCAGAGGTAAAATATTTTGAAAAGGACATGTTTTAGTGAAGAAACAAGACAAACTGAATAGAAAATAGATTTTATAGGTAAAATAGTTATCATATGACACACCAAGTCCACTCCTAGGTATATTACCCAAGAAAAATGAAAAAAGATGCCTGGGTGGCTCAGTCGAGTGGCTGCCTTTGGTCAGGGCGTGATCCCTGAGTGCTGGGATCGAGTCCCACATCAGGCTTCCCTCAGGGAAGCTGCTTCTCCTTCTGCCTATGTCTCTGCCTCTCTCTCTGTGTCTCTCATGAATAAATAAATAAAATATTTTTAAAAAAAATGCTTAGGGCAGCCCTGGTGGCACAGCGGTTTAGCGCTGCCTGCAGCCCAGGGCATGATCCTGAAGACCCTGGATCGAGTCCTACATCAGGCTCTCTGCGTGGAGCCTGCTTCTCCCTCTGCCTGTGTCTCTGCCTCTCTCTCTGTGTGTGTCTCTCATGAATAAATAAATAAAATCTTTAAAAAAAAATGCTTAAAAAAATAAAATAAAAAAAATGCTTAATGTCTTAGCCTGTTCAGGCTGCTTTAACAAAATACCATGGACTAGGTAGCTGATAAACAACAGAAGTATGTAGATCCCTGGGTGGCTCAGTGGTTTAGCATGTGCCTTTGGCCCAGGGTGTGATCCTGGAGTCCCAGGGTTCGAGTCCCACATCAAGCTTCCTGCATGGGGCCTGCTTCTCCCTCTGCCTGTGTCTCTGCCTCTTTCTCTCTCTGTGTGAATAAATAAATAAAATCTTTACCAAAAAGAAAAAACAACCAGAAGTGTATTTCTCACAGTTTTGGTCTAGACACTGAAGTCCAAGATGAAAGTGCCAGTTTGGTAAGTCTTATAAAAGCATTAATCTCATTCATGAGGTCTCTCCCCTCAAGGCCTTATCATCTCCCAAAGACCCCACCAATTTATACCATGACATTGGGTTAACGTTAGGACTTTAACATTTACATTTGGGGGGACACAAACATTTACAGTACAGTTAAGATGGTTTTGATTTTTTTTTTAATTTGATCAAGTAAATATCAACTGTGGACAAGAATGCAAAAATGGGAACTGTCTTTACTGCTAGTAAGAGTATAAAAATATACCACCACTTTAGAAAGCAAAGCACGGCTTTCTAGGAAAGTTGACTGTGCCCCAATTCTTCATCCACCCCACTCCACCCCCCCCCCCAATTCCATGCTCTTTGTCAAATGGTTTTGTAGTTTTGTTATGGTCTGAATATTTGTGCCACAATCAGGTGTGGCCTTTGGGAAATGATTAGATCATGAGGGTGAAGCTCTCATGAATAGGATTAGTGCCCTTACAGAGGATCCCTACCCCCAAAGAATTCCCACTCCTTCCCTCCTGTGAGATTATAGCAAAAAGGTGGCAGTCCATGAACCAGGAAGTTAGCTCTCATCAGACACTAAACCTGCTAATGGCTTGATCTTGGACCTCCCAGCCTCCAGAACCGTGAGAAATAAATTCGTGTTGTTTATAACTCACTTAGTATGGTATTTTTCTTATAGCAACCCAAACAGGGGTATGCTTCCATTTGTTTATTTCAGCCAAGTTGGGCTTGAACTCCAGACTATGAGATCAAGAGTTGCATGTATTTCCAACTGAGGCAGCCAGGCACCTCTTTTTTTTTTTTTTTCCAATTTATTTTTTTATTTTTTCATGCTTCCCTTTAATTTTAGGTTCAGCCATTTGACATGACTTGGCCAATAAAATAAGGCAAAAGAAGTACCTGTCTCAGCTCTAAGCCCATGATTAAGAGATCATGCCTATTATCATTTACCCACTTGCATATCTGCCATTGCCAGGAAAGAGCTTCCCTGGGTAATGGCTGCAAACTTAGCCTGGCCTCCAGAGTAAACATATAGAGAGATCTCTTAGTCCAAACCAGAGAAGCCTCACTCAGCTAAATCTGTAGCTTGAGGCTTAGCCAAACTCAACCTGTATCTGTTGACCACTCCTAGCCTATTTCACAGATACCAGAGTGGTAATAAATAATTGTTATTTTATTTATTTTTTTTAAGATTTTATTCATTATTCATAAGAGACACACAGAGAGAGGCAGAGACACAGGCAGAGGGAGAAGCAGGCTCCCTGTGAGGATCACGACTTGAGCCGAATGCAGATGCTCAACCACTGAGCCACCCAGGTTCCCCAGTAATTGTTATTTTAAGCTACTGAATTTGGGGGCTTTATGAGCAAAAGATAATTGTAGGATACAACTACCTGATGTCCCGTATAACTCCATGCTTAATCATATACCTAAAAGAAATTTTGCACTAAATTTAGGCAAACATAGATGCTGAGAGACCGTTAGAAACTATTGCAATTATCTAGGTGAGAGGTGACTCTGACTTGGTACCAGTGGGGCTGGAAGAATTGGCAACAGCTATGAGGCTTTAACAACAGATGTACCTCAAGTCTAAAGATCTGGAAACTCAAAAGAAAAAGAATCAAATTGAACTCCAATTTAAAAAAAGACATAAAAAAAGAGTATTTAAAAGCATTTTCAATTTATGATATTTTCAACTTCCAATGAGTTTTCTGGATGTAACTTCATTGTAAGTCGGGGAAGATCTATAATTTCCTTTGACATTAAATCATAAAATCAACTGATTATTCAAATTAATAATTCTGAAAATACAGCTCAACTTGTGATACACAAAAAGAAAAATCTAAGTTCACAATACCCCAGAAATAGGGGAAAATTCTAGTAGATGAATGAATAAAGAAGATATAGTATAGATATACAATAGGATATTACTCAGCCATCAAAAAGAATGAAATCTTGCCATTTGCAATGACATGAATGGAACTAGAGGGTATTTTTTTTTCAGTTTTATTTTTTTTATTTTTTTTTAATAAATTAATTTTTATTGGTGTTCAATTTACCAACATACAGAATAACACCCAGTGCTCATCCCGTCAAGTGTCCCCCTCCGTGCCCGTCACCCAGTCACCCCAATCCCCCGCCCACCTCCCTTTCCACTACCTGTTGTTCGTTTCCCAGAGTTAGGTGTGTCTCATGTTTTGTCATCCTCAGTGATATTTTCACTCATTTTCTCTCCTTTCCCTTTATTCCCTTTCACTAATTTTATATTCCCCAAATGAATGAGACCATATAATGTTTGTCCTTTTCCGATTGACTTATTTCACTCAGCATGGTACCCTCCAGTTCCATCCACGTTGAAGCAAATGGTGGGTATTTGTCGTTTCTAATGGCTGAGTAATATTCCATGGTTACATAGACCACATCTTCTTGGTGTCCATTGAAAGATGAATGCATTTAAATACTCTTAACCTACTGGACATTGTGGCTTAACCTAACCTACCTTGAATGTTCTCAAAACACTTACATTAACCTACAGCTGGGTGGAGTAATCTAGCAGAAAGCCTATTTTATAATAAAGTGTCAAATATCCCATGTATTTGATTGCATACTGTACTGAAAGTGAAAAAACAGAATGGTTGTAGTGTTTGGTTGTTTACCCTTGTGATTGTGTAACTGAGGGAGCTATGCCTCATTGCCACTGTTCCACATCTGGAGAGTATCATGGGGGCATATTTTTAGCCCAAGAAAAGATAAAAATTTGAAATAAAAAAAAAAAAAGAAAGAAAAAGAATCAATAAATGCCAGGCAAATTTTAATTAAAAGAGAGTTATTTGGGCAGCCCGGGTGGCTCAGCTGTTTAGCGCCGCCTTCAGCCCAGGGTGTGATACTGGAGAACCGGGATCGAGTCCCACATCAGGCTCCCTGCATGGAGCCTGCTTCTCCCTCTGCCTGTGTTTCTGCCTCTCTCTCTCTCTCTCTCTCTCACTCTCTCTCTCTGTGTCTCTCATGAAGAGGTAAATAAAATCTTTAAAAATAATAATAAAAGAGAGTTACTTGGGGGCACCTGGCTGGCTGGTGGAATATAGGACTTTTTTTTTTAAAGATTTTATTAATTAGGGACACTTGGGTGGCTCAGCAGTTGAGCATCTGCCTCCGGCTCAGGGCCTGATCCCCAGGTCCTAGGATCGAGTCCCACATGGGGCTCCCTGCATGGAGCCTGCTTCTCTCTTTGCCTGTGTCTCTGCCTCTCTCTGTGTGTCTCTCATGAATAAGTAAATAAAATCTTTTGAAAAAAATGCTACTAAAAAAGATTTTATTCATTCATTTATTCATTCATTTATTCATTTTTGCCCTGGAGCATAGGACTCTTGGTCTCAGGGTTGTGAGTTTAAGCCCCACATTGGGATTTAAAATGAAATTAAAGGGCAGCCTAGGTGGCTCAGCGGTTTGAGTGCCTGCCTTCTGCCCAGGGCGTGATCCTGGAGTCCTAGGATCGAGTCCCAGTCGGACTCCCTGCACGGAGCCTGCTCCTCCCTCTGCCTGTGTCTCTGCCTCTCTGTGTGTGTGTCTATCATGAATAAATAAATAAAATCTTAGATAAAAAAATAAAATGAAATTAAAGGGGGATGCCTGGGTGGCTTAGCGGTT
This sequence comes from Nyctereutes procyonoides, assembly GCF_905146905.1. Classification (NCBI taxonomy): domain Eukaryota; kingdom Metazoa; phylum Chordata; class Mammalia; order Carnivora; family Canidae; genus Nyctereutes; species Nyctereutes procyonoides. The sequence goes on from NW_026575107.1 coordinate 134,828, forward strand.
GAGCACCTCCCTCTTGCCCAAGGCATGATTCCCTGGGTCCTGAGATCTAGTCCCACATCAGGCTCCCTGCATGGATCCTGCTTCTCCCTCTGTCTGTGTCTCTGCCTCTGTGTGTGTGTGTCTCTCATGAATAAATAGTAAGATCTTTTAAAAAATAAAATAGGGCAGCCCCGGTGGCGCAGCGGTTTAGCGCCGCCTGCAGCCCCAGGCGTGATCCTGGAGACCCTGGATCGAGTCCCACATCGAGCTCCCTTCATGGAGCCTGCTTCTCCCTCTGCCTGTGTCTCTGCCTCTCTGTGTCTCTCATGAATAAATAAATAAAATCTTTTAAAAAATAAAAAAGACCCAATTTACCATGAACATATAACAGTTTTAAATATATATAAACCAAATAAAATGATACCAAAATATATAAAGCAAAACTGATAAAATTAGCACACGAACCATAACAGTTGCAGAATTTGACATGTCAATTTCAATTCTTGTATATGAAATAAATTAACATTTTGTTTGTCATATATTTTGCAAATGTAGATTTCTCTTTTTTCCCCTATGCTATGGAATTAAAAAATAATTATTATTAATCAAATTTAATAATCTTGGGGCACCCGGGTGGCTCAGTCAGTTAAGCATCTGTTCAGCTCAGGTCGTGATCCCAGAATCCTGGGATCCGCCAGCATCAGACTGCCTTTCCCCCTGCTGGTGCACTCTCTCTGTCAAATAAATAAATAAAATCTTAAAGAAGAAAAAAGACTTTCATCCGAGTATTATAAGTATTAAATATTAAAAATACTTATCAATGTTTCTTCTAGTAATTTTGTAGCTTTCACTTATGTTTAAATCTTTGATTTCTATGGGATTTATTTGTGGGTATGCTGTAAAACAAGAATTCATCTTTGTGTTTTTATCAATACCTAGCCAATATCTTTTACTCAACAATCCATCTTTTCTTTTTTCTTTTTTTAGATTTCATTTACTTATTCAAGAGACAGCACAAGGGGGAGAGAGACAGCATGAAGGACAGAGGGAGAGGGAGAAGCAGACTCTCCACTGAGCAGGGAGTCAGTGCATGACTCAATCCCAGGACCCCGGGATCATAACCTTAGCCAAAGGCAGACACTCGACTGACTAAGCCACCCAGGCATCCCTCCATCTTTTTTACTTTGATTTGAAATACCAACTTTACCGTACATTAAATTTTCATATGTACTTGGTGCTATTTTGGGCCATCTTTGTCCCATTGATCTATTTTTTTCTGCAGCACTAAATTACATACATATTTCAAAAATATCTGCTGGGCTACTCTCTCATTTTCCTTTTTTGGAATTTTTCAGGATTAATTTTTTCAAAAAAAAGGATTAATTTTTTCAACTTCTAAAAAGAAACCCATTCTTCTGATATATATATATATATATATATATATATCATATATATATATATACACACACATAGATATCTATATATATACACACACATAGTATAGATAGATAGATAGATAGATAGATAGATAGATAGATAGATAGATATTAGTGTGTGTGTGTGTGTGTGTAAAGGGATAGAAGTTTATTAAGTAAAGATACAGACAAAGCTCTCAGGAGTGAAAGGGGTCCCCACAAATTTGCCCCCATCCTTCTAATATTTTAATTGAGATAACATTGAATGTAAATTCATGCAAGGAGCACCAACATTTTAAAAATATTAAGTTTTCCTATCTGTACAGTTCTCACAAGAGTGTTGGTGGTTTTTTTTTTAAGATTTTATTTACTTTACTTATTTATTTATTTATTTATTTATTTATTTATTTATTAATTATGAGACAGAGCACATGAGCAATGGGAGGGACAGGGGGTATGGGAGAGAAACTGAAACTGACTCCACACAGAGCAAGGACCACAGAGCCTGACTTGGAGATGATGACCTGAACCAAAATAACAGCTGGCCATTTAAATGACTAAGCCACTCAGGCACTGCTTTACAAGAATTTTCTAGTTTTACTCATACAACTTCTCATAAAATACTTAGGAGATATTTTATATAATTTTATTTTATTGGTGCTTATTGCAAATGGCTAGCTTAGTAATGAAGATAGGTTTAGGGGCACCTGGATTGCTTAATGGTTGAACATCTACCTTCAGCTAAGGTCGTGATCCCAGGGTCCTAGGTCAAGTCCCTCATCGGGCTCCCCACAGGGAACCTCTCTCCCACTGCCTATGGCTCTGCCTCTCTCTCTGTGTCTCTCATGAAGAAATAAATAAAATCTTTAAACCAGAAAAGAAAAACAGGTTTAGTGGAATCTGAAAAATGAAAACAATGGAGTAATTTCCATCACTGCAAGTATATCTCAGCAATGTTTATGTAAAAACTCTTTAAGGTATCCCTGGGTGGCACAGCGGTTTGGCGCCTGCCTTTGGCCCAGGGCGCGATCCTGGAGACCCAGGATCGAATCCCACGTCGGGCTCCCGGTGCATGGAGCCTGCTTCTCCCTCTGCCTGTGCCTCTGCCTCTCTCTCTCTCTCTCTCTGTGTGTGTGTGTGACTATCATAAATGAATAAAAATTTTAAAAAAAGAACTCTTTAAAATATTATTTTAGGGGCACCTGAGTAATGTAGTCAGTTCAGTGTTGGACTTTCACTTTCTGCTCAGGTCATGATCTCAGGATCATAAGATCAAGCCCTGTGATGGGCTCCACACTCAGTGGAGTCTACTTTTAGATTCTCTTTGCCAAAAAAAAAAAAAAAAAAAAAATAAAGATTCTCTTTGCCTCTGCCCTTCCTTTTTTTTTTTTTAAGATTTATTAAAAAAAAAGATTTTATTTATTTATGAGAGACACACACAGAGAGGCAGAGACACAGAGGAAGAAGCAGGCTCCCAACAGGGAGCCTGATGTGGGACTTGTTCCCTTGGCCCAGGGTCACACCCTGAGCCAAAGGCAGATGTTCAACTGCTCAACCGCTGAGCCACCCAGGCATCCCTCCCTCTGCTCAGGCGCTCTCTCTCTCTCTCTCTCAAAAATAAATACATAAATAAATTAATCTTTATGTTAAAAGTAGTATTCTAGGGCAGCCCGGATGGCTCAGTGGTTTAATGCCGCCTTCGGCCGAGGGCCTGATCCTGGAGACCTGGGATTGAGTCCTGCGTCAGGCTCCCTGCATGGAGCCTGTCTCTCTGCCTCTCTCTCTCTCTGTGTCTTTCATGAATAAATAAATAAAATCTGGGGGATCCCTGGGTGGCTCAGTGGTTTAACACCTGCCTTCGACCCAGGGCATGATCCTGGAGTACTGGGATCGAGTCCCACGTCAGGCTCCTGCTTGGAGCCTGCTTCTCCCTCTGCCTGTGTCTCTGCCTCTCTCTCTCTCTCTCTCTGTTTCTCTCATGAATAAATAAATAAAATCTTTTAAATAAATATAAATAAATAAATAAATAATAAATCTTGAAAAAAAACAAACAACCATAGTATTCTAGTCAACACTGGTATATCCAATCAATGTGAGTGGAAGGATGGATTTATATGCCTTCTGTTTTACAGTGCTAAGTAAAGAAAGCATTTCCAAGTCAGATACAATATCCATTCCTAAAATATATTCAGGCAAATGAGATATAACCATTTCACATAAAGCCAGTTCAAACATACCACTTTCCATCCAAATTTTCACCTTAATCTCTTCCCTTGAATTCTTATATCTTTCCAACATAACTGTAGCCCCTATTAGGACTTTACCAACAGATTTTAGAACCATAGTGCATGGGGCTACCATGTCAAGCATCCTAGAAATGTTGGGATAACTGGGTGGCTCAGCGATTGGGCATCTGCCTTCAGCTCAGGTCATGATCCTGGGGTCCTGGGATCAAGTCCCACATCCAGCTCCCTGCATGGAGCCTGCTTCTCCCTCTGCCTGTGTCTCTGCCTCTCTCTCTGTGTCTCTGATGAATAAATGAATAACATATTTAAAAAAAAAGGATCCTAGAAATGTCACTTCTCCACCCATGTGCTTTGAGTCCCCAAATGGAGTCAGGCCAACAAACCAAGGCTGTCATTTTTTTTTTTTCATCATTTCTTATTTTGATTAATTGCAAGAACATCACTCCAGGTAAGTGGAGATCAAATTCCTTGAATTCTTCTAAACTAAGGCAAAAAAAGCATGCTTGTTTAGGGCCATTCAATTTTTTTTTTCAATTTTTTTTTTTTAAATCAGCAGCAGCTAATTTCTTTTAAAGATTTATTCATTCATTCATTCATTCATTCATTCAAGAGAGACACACAAAGAGAGGCAGAGACACAGGCAGAGAGAGAAGCAGGCTCCAAGCAGGGAGCCTGATGTGGGACTCGATCCCAGGTCTCCAGGACCACGTCCTGGGCCGAAGGCGGCACTAAACCGCTGAGCCACCCAGGCATAATGTAACAGTTTCATAGTCTTATGGTTTATGTTACTCCAGGTCCTTCCTGTAATATGCCAATTTTCTGTAGAAAGAGACCGCAGAAACAAATTAGAAATAAGGCATTATAATTTATGAGAATTATAGTGTAGAAAGTAAGCAAAATGCTTATTAAATAGGACTAAGGTATCAGCACTCCAGGCTTTAAAATTAAAATCATAGGCTCTCAGGGTACCTGGGTGGCTCAGTGGTTGAGCATCAGATTCTGATCCAAAGGTCTGGAATCAAGTTCCATATCAGGCTCTCCATAGGGATCCTGCTTCTCCCTCTGCCTATGTCTCTGCTTCTCTCTGTGTGTCTCGAATGAATGAATGAATGAATGAATGAATGAATGAATGAATGAATCTTTAAAATAAAATAAAATTATAGGCTCTCTTTTATATATGTTAATATACCAAAGACCCACTCCAAGATTTGCCTGGGGGTACGTAGAAAAGGAAGGGCTTCATGACACCATTATAGAAGATTAGATATTTGATGCTTAGCAGGTAAGGAAAAGGTGGGCTTTACCATAAATTAGCAATTTCTGAAAAGGTTCCTAGAAAGTTAATAACATGCATGGGAGTTACTGATAACATACTTTGAAAACAAAAATATAACACTGTTTAGAATAACAAAAAGGGTATATTTTTCTAAGACTTTATTTATTCATGAGAGACACAGAGAGGCAGAGACATAGGCAGAGGGAGAAGCAGACTCTGCGCAAGGAGCGCGATGTGGGACTCGATCCCAGGATCCCGGGATCACACCCTGAGCCAAAGGCAGATGCTCAACAGCTGAGCCACCCAGGCGTCCCGGGTATAATATTTAATATCTACAAATATACTATGATGTTTGTTCAAGGGATTTAAACATTAACCAAGTTTTCTATTAATTGAATGCTTATCTTAAAGCATAACTTAGAGTTTTTTTTTTTATGGAAAGGATGATTTCCTCCTTATAGTCTAGTAAGACAAAGACTGAGATTTGTCATTGCCTTTAGCACTATGGAGACCATTAGTGATCGTGAGAGGAACAATTTTCATGCAGTGATGGTGTTGAAAATTTGATTGTGGTGGCACCTGGGTGGCTCAGTGGTTGAGTGTCTGCCTTGGTCTCAAGTCATGATCCGGGGATCCTGGGATTAAGTTTCGCATCAGGCTCCCCTGGGGGAGCCTCCGTTTCCCTCTGCCTAGGTCTCTGCCTCTCTTTCTCTGTGTCTCTCATGAATAAATAAATAAAATCTTTAAAAAGAAAAAAAGAAAAATTTGATTGTCATGGGTTCAAAATAGAATGTGAGCATTTCAGACAAAATATACTTAAAGAAGAGAGAATAATAGTGTAGTTGGCTGAATAACGACAGCATAAATTCCTAGGAGTGGATCAAAGGTTATTCCTATCTTATATTTCCATGCCTATAACTGACATTATTGTGTATATTCTAGGAGCTAAAAAAAAATCTTATTAAACGATTGTCTCATTAAATCCTCACAGGAACCTTTTGAAATAGCTTTGAAGCATTACGTACAAGAAAATTGAAACCCAAAAGACCGCAAAGAAACTTGTCCAAGGTCACAAATGACAGAGCTGGGATTTTAATTTGAGTGTTTTCTAACTCAGAAAACCTGATTGGGGCCCTCTTATCTGACTGCCTTTCAGAAGGCCATACCAAATTACTCTCCCTTCAGTCTTTTTTTTTTTTTAATGGTTCCTTTCTTTTATTAATCACATAATTTTTTAAAATTTTATATATTTATTTATTTATGATTTTATTCATTTATTTGATAGAGCAAGCAGGGGAGCAGTAGAACAGAGGGAGAGGGAGAGAGAGAGAAGCAGGCAACCTACAGAGAAGGGAGCTCCATGTAGGGCTCCATCCCAGTACCCTGGGATCATGACCTGAGCCAAAGGCAGACACCTAACCAACTGAGCCACCCAGGCACCCCTCACATTAATTTTTAAAAGATTTATTTATGTATTTATTTGAGAGAGAATGTGTATACACACACACAGAGACACATACACAGGCACACACAGGATCAGGGGAGGGGCAGAGGGAGAAGAAGAGAAAATCTCAAGCAGACCCCCTCACTGAACAGGAGCCCAATACAGGACTTGATCTCATGACCTGGAGATCATGACCCGAGGCAGAATCTAGTGCTCTGGATGCCTGGGTGGCTCAGCGGCTGAGTGTTTGTCTTGGCTCAGTGCATGAGTCTCACATCGGCCTCCCTGCATGGAGCCTGCTTCTCTCCCTGCCTGTGTCTCTGCCTCTCTCTCTGTCTCTCATGAATAAATTTTTAAAAAAGAAGAATCTTGGGGATCCCTGGGTGGCTCAGCGGTTTAGCGCCTGCCTTCGGACCAGGGCATGATCCTGGAGTCCTGGGATTAAGTCCCACATCGAGCTCCCTGCATGGAGCCTGCTTCTCCCTCTGCCTGTGTCTCTGCCTCTCTGTGTGTCTCTTGTGAATAAATAAATAAAATCTTAAAAAGAAGAAAAGAAGAAGAAGAAGAAGAAGAATCATCTAATGCTCAACCCATAAAGCCACCATGTGCAGTACTAAAATTTTTCAATATTTGCTACTTTTTGGGACTGAGGTGCTCGCTTTAGCAGGACATATGCTATTATTTTATTTTATTATTTTTTTAAAATTTTATTTATTTATTCATGAGAGACAGAGAGAGGCAGAGACACAGGCAGAGGGAGAAGCAGGCTTCATGCAGGGAGCCTGACGTGGGACTTGATCCCGGGTCTCCAGGATCGTGCCCTGGGCTAAAGGCAGGCACTAAACTACTGAGCCACCCAGGGATCCCTGCTATTATTTTAAGGCTGAGAATATGTGCCTCCTGTATTACAGGTTTTCTGGCTTGCATAGAACATCCAAATTTGAACAAATGATTTACTATATTCTTTTAGTTTCTTATGATTAATTCTTTAGTATTTATGTTATAAATTCATTTTAAATTTATTTTTGTTTCAGATATAGTTTATTAGGAGTTTGGTGTGTCATAATTCCAAAAATCTCAGCATTATTTACAAAGGAATTAGTTTATGATAAAGAAAAGGAGTGTATGGGGATGCCTGGGTGGCTCAGTGATTGAGCATCTGCCTTAGGCTCATGGCATGATCCTGGAGTTCAGGGATCGAGTCCTGCCATCAGGTTCCCTGCAGGGAGCCTGCTTCTCCCTCTGCCTATGTCTCTGTGTCTCTCATGAATGAATAAATGAAATCTTAAAAAAAGAAAGAAAGAAAGAAAGAAAGGAAGGAAGGAAGGAAGGAAGGAAGGAAGGAAGGAAGGAAGGGAGATGGAAGGAAAAGCAGTATATGGAGAATACAATCTGAAGATTTGTAGGAGTCTTAATATCACATATTTGCTGTCCCGGCAAGTTGCTCTGTCCCTCTTCAGGAATCAGCTTGCTCACCCAGGATATGCAAGTTGATAATGTTAAACTTTTTCACGTAGTACAATAAAAGCTGATGTTACAAGTCTACTTTGTAAAATGGTTTCATAATTTGAATAATATAATCAGTGCTTCAACATTTACTAACAAATGTGTGCACACACACAAATACTTATGTATTTGTCAAGAGGGATCTATAAATACAATATACATAAATTCTAAAGTGACTTGTGGCTGAGGGTAGTGAGAAGGATGGTGATAACAGTGATGAAGAAATGACCTTTTTAAAAAAAATGACCTTTTATTTATTTATTCTTTAAGATTTTATTTATTTATTCATGAGAGACACAGAGAGAGAGGCAGAGACACAGGCAGAAAGAGAAACAGGCTCCATGCAGGGAGTGTGATCCCAGGACTTGCTCCCAGGACTCAATCCCGGGACTCAGTCCTGGACTCCAACATCACTCCCTGGGCAGAAGGCAGGTGCTCAACCACTGAGCCACGCAGGCATCCCAGAAATGTCCTTTTTTTTTTTTAAGATTTTATTTATTTATTCATGAGAGACACAGAGAGAGGCAGAGACACAGGCAAAGGGAGAAGCAGGCTCCATGCAGGGAGCCCGACGTGGGACCTGATCCTGGGTCTCCAAGATCACACCCGGACTGAAGGCGGCGCTAAACCACTGAGCCACCTGGGCTGCCCCCGAAATAGCCTTTTAAAAAAATACTATACAGGAGGCGCCTGGCTGGTTTAGTCAGTGGAGCATGAGTAAATTAAAAAATAAATAAATAAACTATACAACATTCAGAACTTTTCTTTTTACAATGTACAATAAGCATATTATTGCAATAAGCAATTATTTTATTATTTTATTAGTAAAGTCAATGGAAATTCTTTAATATAAAGTACTATTATTAGCCTTATAAGAAATATTCTTGGGATCCCTGGGTGGCGCAGCGGTTTGGCGCCTGCCTTTGACCCAGGGTGCGATCCTGGAGACCCGGGATCGAATCCCACGTCGGGCTCCCGGTGCATGGAGCCTGCTTCTCACTCTGCCTGTGTCTCTGCCTCTCTCTCTCTCTCTGTATGACTATCGTAAATTAAAAATATATATATATTCTTGTTGCGGGGCACCTGGTTGCCTCAGTCAATTGAACATCTGACTCTTGATCTTAGCTCAGGTCTTGATCTCAGGGTTGCAAGTTCAAGCCCTGAGTTGGGCTCTATGCCCAGTATGGAGCCTACTTAAAAAAATAAATAAAAATATAAAAGAACTATTTCTATTGCTTTCTCCTGGGGTGATGCACCAAATCTTAAATTCAGGTGATCCTGGGCAGCCCCAGGGGTGCAGCAGGTTAGCACCGCCTGCAGCCCGGGGTGTGATCCTGGAGGCCTGGGATCAATCAAGTCCCACGTCGGGCTCCCTGCATGGAGCCTGCTTCTCCCTCTGCCTGTGTCTCTGCCTCTCTCTGTGTCTCTCATGAATAAATAGATGGAGTTTTTTTTTTTTTTAATTTTTTTTCAGGTGATCCAGACAATGAAGCAGAACTTTTATCAAGTTTCACCCCAAGCTGTAAAGCAATTATTATTTCTACTTCCTAAATAATTTATCTAATCAGCTGAAATGCAAACTGTGAGTATATATTTGTTTCCTACCAGAAAATTTATATATTTGTGGCGTATGTTTTTTATTCCAAATAGAATTAATCATTCATATGATTTCGAGCCTGTTTTTTACATAATAATATGTCCTAGCAATCTAAACTATAATAAACTCTTAATTCGATCTGTAGTTTCCTTATATAGACTCTCTACCCCGGAAAACTGATTTAGTTTACAATGGTGTATCTGTCACAGATACATGAGTAACATGAGTTACTATGTAGCAAAAACTGTTGGGTTTTCACCTATACCAAATTAGTTAAATCTCTTATAAAGGCTGTATCTTTTTGGGTTTTTAAAAAGATTTTATTTATTTATTCATGAGATACACAGAGAAAGAAGCAGAGACGTAGGCAGAGGGAGAAGCAGGCTTCCTGGGGGCTCCATCAGGGACTCGATCCCAGGACCCTGAGATCACCACCTGAGACCTGAGACCTGAGACCTGAGCCAAAGGCAGACGCTGAACCACTGAGCCACCCAGGTGCCCCATAAAGGCCATATTTTTTTTATCTGGAAGTGAATCTTGATTGATCTAAATCAATTATACTGATATCATTTGTTTGGCCAAACTGTTAGTTTTAACCTTGGGCTTATTGTCAATTCTGGGTAATATGTGAAGAGAAGCCTGCTGAAAAATGGGAGAATGTTCTGGCTTATAATTGTTTACACTTAAAACCCATAACAGGGATCCCTGGGTGGTGCAGCAGTTTGGCGCCTGCCTTTGGCCCAGGGCGCCATCCTGGAGATCCGGGATCGGATCCCACGTTGGGCTCCTGGTGCATGGAGCCTGCTTCTCCCTCTGCCTGTGTCTCTGCCTCTCTCTCTCTCTGTGTGTGACTATCATAAATAAATAAAAATTTAAAAAACAAAACAAAAAAAAACCCATAACAGCAACAGCCCTCTTTGGCCCCAAAGTAACCATAAGCAACATCAGCGATCAGAGTTTTGGTCTCTGAATATAATTCCTTACTAGAAGTAGCCAAGAGAAACGGCCAACTCCAGGGGTCAGTGGAATGTGTAAAATGTGCCAGAATGTACTTAAAATGTGCCAACTGTACTCTAAAAAAAGGCAAAGAAACTATAGAACCAATGTTCTCCGGAGTACATAGGCAGTAACCTGAAGGAGCTTTCAGCTTTCACTGTCCTAAGATGGTACAACTTGAGAACTGGAAAAAAAAAAAAAAATCACAATCAATTGGCTGAACTAGAGTAAAAGTGTGCAAAAATTAGTTTCATAACTCCAATAGAAATTGTTTTATACCAAAAACAATCAAATTTCTTTTTAAGGATTTTTATTTATTTATTATGAGAGACACAGAGAAAGAGAGGCAGAGACATAGGCAGCAGGAAGCAGCCCCCCACATGGAACCTGATGTGGGACTCGATCCCACGACCCGAGCCAAAGGCAGATGCTCGACCCAGCGGCGTCCCTCAAATTTATTTTCTATTTCCCTCCTCTGGCTAAAATAACTATGACTTTCTCAAAAGTATTTTTAAATTTTTTAAAATTCTTTTTCAGTTCTATAATGATGAAGTAGAATGTAGTTGTTGATTCTTGAAGGTGTCATCCAAATTTGCCCAGCTTTGTTCAAAATGAAGATGCCTAGTTTAGCATATGTGGGCTTCCTAAAGGAAGCATGTACTTTATTATGACCTTGATTACTGGTTTATTATAAACGGAAATAATTCAGAAACAGTCAGAAGAGATGCATAGGTCAAGGTATGTGGAAAGAGTGGGGAGTTCACCAACCCAGAAGCTTCTCTTGTAGGATTTTTTGGTCATAAAAATGAATTCAAATTTTATTCAGTAGACCTGATTTTTTTTTTAAGATTTTATTTATTTATTCATGAGATACACAGAGAGAAAGACACACACACACACACACACACACAGGCAGAGGGAGAAGCAGGATCCCTGCAGGGAGACCCCCGGATGAGGACCTGAGCTAAAGGCAGATGCTCAACCAATGAGCCACCCAGATGTCCCCATTTAAAAGTTTTGAAGAGTAAAAGATTTGCATTTTAGATTATTCTCCCTGTGTTGGGGAAGGAATTGGAAGTGGGCAAGACCAGAATTAGAGATTTTAATGATTAGATCTACCAATATGGACCTCAGTTAGTATCCACTGGAAAACAGCAGAGCAGAACATCTGTCTGGGACTTTGGAGTCAGGCAATTAAGGGTTTAAATCTAAATTTTTCTGCATATAGTCAGTATCACCTTTGACATTGGTTAAGCCCATGACTTCTTTCTCCTTATATAAAAATAGTAATGGGGTGCCTGGCTGGCTCAGTCAGTGGAGCATGCAGTCTTGATATCAAGGTTATGAGTTCGAGCCCCATGTTGGGTATAGAGATTAGTTAAAAATAAAATATTTTAAAGTTAATTAATTAAACTTATTATAAAAATAAAATTAAATGGTTATAACAATATCTACCTTAAATGAATATTCAAGGAAGTATTTTTTTAAGATTTTATTTATTTATTCATGAGAGACACAGAGAGAAAGGCAGAGACCTAGGCAGAAGGAGAAGCAGGCTCCCCCAGGGGAGCCTAATGTGGGACTCAATCCCAGGACCCTGGGAACATGACCTGAGCCAAAGGCAGATGCTCAACCAGTGAACCACCCAGGTGCCCCTTCAAAGGTGTATTAAAAAAACTTATTACACACTTGTTGCTCAATACTAATAGCTAATATGGGAACCTGTTGGTTGGTTTGGAATATATTAAAAAGGTAGACTTGACTAGTAACTATTTGGATATGGTAGGTGTAGGAAAGTAAGTATCCTAGGATAACTGCCAAGCTTCTGGCTATGATAATAGGGTGAATATTGCCAGCACAGAAAATCCTGAAAGAGGAGTGTGGGAAGAAGATGATGGGTTTGATTTTGGATGTGTTAGATTTGTAAAATTTCCATGAGAACTGTGATTACGGAGTGCTTATCCTGGGAGGTTTTGCATAGGTTAGCACCAATCTTCACCACAAAGTAAAAAAAATTATTACTTACATGTATTTATTTTATAGACAAGAAAACTGCGTGTCAGAATCAGTCTAAATGAGGATACTGGTGCCTGGATGGCTCAATTGGTTAAGTGTCTGCCTTCTGAATACATAAAATCTTAAAAAAAAAAAAAGTCTGCAAGGTAACAGCGGGTGGGAGAGGCATTCACATGCCTCAAGAATAGAGAATTGTTTTTTCAGTAAAGGTGTGATGCAATTAGAAATAAATATATCCTAAAAGTGGAGGTGTGGTCAATGGAGAAGCTGACAGCAGGCTGCCCCAACAGAAAATTTGGCCCCTCCCTTAATTACATACAGGACTCTAAATTGGGGGGGTCTTTCCCAGAATAAGGGTTATTAGCAGAGATGAAATTTTATTTTTATAGTCCTGTCTGTACCACAAGGGCCAACATCTAATTAGCAAACATCTGCTTTTCTTTTTGCCCTATGAGTTGCAGTCCTTCTCTTCACAGTTCTCTATCACCAGCTTCTTAGTTCAGTTTGACATACAGACCTCATTTTGGTTGACTGCCTTTGGAATTTCCATATCTGTGTTGATTCCCCATACATACGCTATTAAATTTGGTTTTCTCTTGTTAATCTGTCTTATGTCAATTTGTTTTTTTTTTTAATTTTTTTTAATTTTTATTTATTTATGATAGTCACACACAGAGAGAGAGAGAGAGAGAGAGAGAGAGAGGCAGAGACACAGGAAGAGGGAGAAGCAGGCTCCATGCACCAGGAGCCTGATGTGGGATTCGATCCCGGGTCTCCAGGATCGGGCCCTGGGCCAAAGGCAGGCGCCAAACTGCTGCGCCACCCAGGGATCCCCCTTATGTCAATTTGATTCTTAGTCCAGCTGGAGGGACCCTTGAAGGAAACAGAATTCTTTTTTTTTTTTTAAGATTATTTATTTATTTATTTGAGAGAGAGCAGAGCTAGTAAGAACATAATTGGTGGGGAGGAGCAGGGGTGAGGTAGAAGCGGGCTTCCAGAAAGGGACAGAATTCTTGTTTCCTGACCTCAGCATTCTGAAATGGAAATAAGTGTGTAGGGTGGCTCAGCGGTTTAGTGCCTGCCTTTGGCCTGGGGCATAATCCTGGAGACCTGGGATCAAGTCCTACATCCGGCTCCCTGCATGGGGCCTGCTTCTCCCACTACCTGTGTCTGTGCCTGCATCTGTCTGTCTCTCATGAATAAATAAATAAAATATTTTTAAAAATTATTTATTTATTTATTTTTAATTTTTATTTATTTTTGATAGTTACACACACACAGAGAGAGAGAGAGGCAGAGACACAGGCAGAGGGAGAAGCAGGCTCCATGCACCGGGAGCCCGATGTGGGATTCGATCCCGGATCTCCAGGATCGCGCCCTGGGCCAAAGGCAGGTGCCAAACCGCCACGCCACCCAGGGATCCCTTAAAAAATTATTTAAAAAAAAAAAGGAAATAAGTGTGTATAGAAATATATCTAAGGTTATGGATTCCAGACTCAGTTCTTCTTAGATACATGTCCATTGCAAAATTATTACCCTGATCATCTGTAGTAAGATGGTAATGCCTCAACTTGTTTTATGAAAATGAAAGATGCATTTAAAGTAGTTATCATGGGATCCCTGGGTGGCGCAGTGGTTTAGCGCCTGCCTTTGGCCCAGGGCCCGATCCTGGGGACCCGGGATCGAATCCCACGTCAGGCTCCCGGTGCATGGAGCCTGCTTCTCCCTCTGCCTATGTCTCTGCCTCTCTCTCTCTCTCTGACTATCATAAATAAATAAAAATTAAAAAAAAATAGTTATCATAAAAAAATTAAATTAAATTAAAATAAAGTAGTTATCACACAGACACCCAAAATAAAGCATTTATCTCAGTACTCGGCATATAGTTGCTATAAATGTTAGTTTAGAAAGAGTTGGGTAGGGATCCCTTGGGTGGCTCAGCGGTTTAGCGCCTGCCTTTGCACCAGGGCGTGATCCTGGAGTCCCGGGATTGAGTCCCAGTCAGGCTCCCTGCATGGAAACTGTGTCTCTGCCTTTCTCTCTCTCTCTCTCTCTCTCTCTCTCTCTCTCTCTCTCTCTCTCTCTCTCTCTCTCGGTGTCTCTCATAAATAAATAAAATCTTAAAAAAAAAAAGTCAGGTAAGATAATATCTAAGGTCAAAGCATTTAGCCATCTGTGTCACCTCCAAGAAGACAGGCACATACATGTCTCTTCTGCTCACCTTCAACACCTAGCAATACCTGATACCTAGGAAGTATTAATAAATATTCCTTGAATGAGCTAATGAAGGATGAATTTTGAGATGATTTTTATATTTTATTTTGATTTATTACAATGGCTCATGAAGGACAGAAAATGAATTACAGTGGATTGAAAAGGAATGCGGCAGTTTCTCAGGGGAGACAGGCAGGGTTATAGTCAACTCAAACTGGGAAGAAAAGGCAATATACCACTGGATGGGTAATTTAAACTTCCAGAATTTTTAGTTTCTTTACATATAAATGGTAGTTAACCTCAGAGTGTAGTTTAAGGATCATGTGAAATAATATTTATAAATATTTTCCCAGGAAAAAGGAGTGATATAAAAATATGTACTCATAGTAATTTTCTTCCAAGTTGAAACTGGCTTATTTTTCACTGTTCTTTTGGAAAATGCAAGTAGCATAAGGAAAGACACAGTTGGGACGCCTGGGTGGCTCAGTGGTTGAGGTTGAGTATCTGGTTTCAGCTCAGGTGTGATCCCGTGATCCCAGGATCCAGGATGGAGTCCCACATCGGGATCCCTGTGGGAAGCCTGCTTCTCTCTCTGCCTGTGTCTCTGCCTCTCTCTCTCTGTCTCCCATGAATAAATACATATTTTTTTTTTAAAGGAAAGACACAGTAAAGAGCCATTGATGGAGTTAAGAATAATCATATTTGGGATCCCTGGGTGGCGCAGCGGTTTAGCGCCTGCCTTTGGCCCAGGGCGCGATCCTGGAGACCTGGGATCGAATCCCACGTCGGGCTCCCGGTGCATGGAGCCTGCTTCTCCCTCTGCCTATGTCTCTGCCTCTCTCTCTCTCTCTGTGTGTGTGACTATCATAAATAAATAAAAAAATTTAAAAAAAAAGAATAATCATATTTCTCTTATCTTGATGAAGGACTTAGAGTGTAGAGTCTCAATAGATCAAAAGAACCGTTTTTCTTTACCTATTGAATAAGAATTGATCAGAGAACCAACCAGTGGAAATTAACGTATTTGTGCTGAATGGTTCGTCCAGCAACGCCCAAGACACCTGCAAAGCTACAGTTTGGGGAATGTTAAGTATGATCGTAGGATTAAGTGGCTGAAGAAGGATTTGAGATTTAAGAAATGAGATCTGGGATCTAGGAGAGGCTTTAATCAGGGAAGATCTAGGGTTGCAAAAAGGACAGGAATGTGTAGCTAATCTGGTTTTATGTGCACTTGCTAGATAGTCTGAGAACGTTCACTTCAACTGTGGAAAACAATTGAAATTTATGTAACACATAAGGGGCGCTTCCCTGGCTTAGTTGGTGGAGCATGTGACTCTTGATCTTGTGGTGAGTTCTATCCTGGCATAGGGTGTGGAGATAACTTAAAGAAAAAATTTTTTAAAGATTTTATTTATTGGGATCCCTGGGTGGCGCAGCGGTTTAGCGCCTGCCTTTGGCCCAGGGCGCGATCCTGGAGGCCCGGGATCGAGTCCCACGTCGGGCTCCCTGCTTGGAGCCTGCTTCTCCCTCTGCCTGTGTCTCTGCCTCTCTCTCTCTCTCTCTCTCTCTCTCTCTCTCATAAATAAATAAAATTTAAAAAAAAAAAAAAGAATCGTAAAACTCAGGGCACCTGGGTGGCTTAGTCAGTTAAGCATTTGCCTTTGGCTCAGGCCATCATCCTGGAGTCCCATACCTGACTCCCTGCTTCTCTCTCTGCCCCTCCCCTGCTCACGCTCATGCACACACGCTCGCTCTCTCTCTCAAATAAATAAAAAAATTAAAAAAAAAAGATTTTATTTATTCGAGAGAGAGAGAGAGAGAGAGAGAGAGAGAGGCAAAGACACAGGCAGAGGGAGAAGCAGGCTCCATGCAGGGAGCCTGATGCCAGATTTGGTCCCACATCCCAGGATCATGCCCTGAGCTGAAGGCAGATGCTCAACCACTGAGCCACCCAGGTGCCCTAAAAATAAAAAAATAAATAAATAAATAAATAAAAAATTACAGGGACACCTACGATGGCTTCAGTCAGTTAAGCATCAGCCTTCGGCTCTTGTCATAGTCCCGGGAGCCGAGAATCAAGCCCCAGTCAGGCCCTGGGGAGCCTGTTTCTCCCTCTCCTCTGCCATTCCCCCTGCTTGTGCTCTCTGGCTCTATCAAATAAGCAAAATCATTTTTTTTTAAAGATTTTATTTATTTATTCATGATAGTCACACAGAGAGAGAGGCAGAGACATAGGCAGAGGGAGAAGAAGCAGGCTCCATGCAGGGAGCCCGACGTGGGATTCGATCCCGGGTCTCCAGGATCATGCCCTGGGCCAAAGGCAGGCGCCAAACCGCTGCGCCACCCAGGGATCCCAGCAAAATATTTTTTAAAAATTATAGATAAATTAACCAGTAAAACATATTAGATTTAGATGGGCAGAGTACATGTGCATAGAGCCCAGAAAGGAATGGAAGGAGCAAGAGGCACCTAATCATTTTCTTTAGCCTAACACTAAATATCCTTACATAGCCAAGGCACTCAATCTGTGACTCTGAACTTCAATTGTCTGTCCGTCGTTGACACCCATTCCAACCCCACATGTATTCTGCTCAGCAAGCTAAGGAGAGCTGCTTTTGTGGCCAGGAGTACTTGTGGTGTCTGCGATAGGGCACGCCTGTGGGATCCTGGCCGGGTACTTTTCTTCTGCAGAACCCAGGCCTCCGGTCTCAAATTCTCATCCTCCATCATTGCACCAGATATATCCTACGAACATCACTTGCAACCAGTTCTAAGTACAAGAGCATGACCCGTCTCATTCCCCATACTTTGCTCCATGAGAGTTTGACTAGGTGGATTTAATACAATTCTAGCATCTTAATTTGATCTGTGAGCTCCTCGGGTAGCTTACTGGGTAGGATACTTGGAGCTAGCGCTACCATTGTATTCAAGTAATTCCTTAGTTTAACCTTCTATGACTCTCAAGAACACTTTCTTTCTAGGACCACAGAGTTGTACATCAACCAGGAATCTGAAAAGCAGGAATCTTTTAAAGAGACTCGCCACCAGCTGCTGCTTCTTTTCAATCGGGTTTCACTACAACCTCACAGAGGAACCTATTCAAATGCTTACCTTTCAGCAGCCTTAGTCGAACTAACTTCCTGTGCCAGAAGCTTTTGTCTGCCCCAATTGGCTTTCTTTATTTAACAAATTCCCTTTATCTCCCGCTTGCGGCAAAGCTCACTTGGCCCCAGGGGGCATGCAATATTTACTGAAGTTCCTCCCCCACTTTCCTGCCCCTGTCTGGCAGTTGTCTGACTTTACCTTTAGGTTTGCAGTCCTGGCCTGTTTTTCCCCTGTAGACACCAAGTTTTCTGAATAGTAGGATTATTCAGAACAGAATTAAACACGTTCTTTACCCTGAGAACTAGGTGCTTGAAATTCAGTAAGCAAGGCTTTTAATCCTCCCACTTTAGAGCTTTGAATCCGGACTGTAAAATCCAGAAGAGCCAGGCAAATTGACCCAGCGTGCTTCTTCCTTTCAAAAGGCACAAACTGAAAGAGAAATGCTAGCCGAAAATGAAGGAAAAGTGAGTTTTTAAAAATAAAATATGATAAAGTAACTAAGGACACTGGAAGTAACCACCTCCTTTTGGAAGATGGAGAGAGCAAGATTTTCAAAAGAAAGGGATGTGAGGAGATGGAGGGGTGGCAGGTGAATTTATAATTAATTCCCTTTCTGCCTTATCTCTATTATAGGTAAATATTCTTGGTGAGTCTGGTGACCAAAAGGATAAGTGGAAGGCTTCACATTGAGTTTGCACCTCTCCTAACTCCTCTTGGCAACTTTTTCAAGCTTTTATGTGGCTTACTTATAAAGATAGTGAATTTTGTTTTTATTAACTTTATTCTCAAACAGCAATCTTATACCTTCTTAGGTATTTATTACATATACATATATAAATTATGTACACATATGGAACATATGTATATATATGTTAATAGCAAAATAATTTGTAGTGGCAAATAACATGTAATATTATACAACTATTGAGTCATCTTAATTTACTGCTGTGGAAAGATCTCTATGATATATTCTTTAAAAAATAAAACAAAACAGGGGCACCTGGGTGGCTCAGTGGTTGAGCATCTGCCTTTGGCTCAGGTTATGATCCTGGGGACCTGGGATCAGTCCTGCATCAGGCTCCCCCCTCAGGGAATCTGCTTCTCCTCTGCCTAAGTCTCTGCCTCTCTCTTTGTGTCTCTCACTCATAAATAAATAAAATCTTTTTTAAAAAAAAACCAAAACACTCATGTTCCAGGGCACCTGACTGGCTCAGTGGGAAGAGCCTGCTACTCTTGATCTCTCAGTCATTGGGTTTGAGCCCCACATTGGGTGTAGAGATTACTAAAAACAAAAAATGGGCAGCCCCAGTGGCTCAGCAGTTTAGCTCCTCCTTCAGCCCAGGACGTGATCCTGGAGACCCGGGATTGAGTCCCACATCAGGCTCCCTGCATGGAGCCTGCTTCTCCCTCTGCCTGTGTCTCTGCCTCTTTCTCTTTCTGCTTCTCTCATGAATAAATAAATAAAATTTAAAAATATATATATTAAAAAATAAACCAAAAAACCCACTCATATTTCTGTGTTCATGCACACCATCCATTTTATCTTATTTATTTCTTAATTTGTAAGTAAGCTCTGTGCCCAATGTGAGGTTCAGACTCACAACCCTGGAGATCAAGAGTCACATGCTCTCCTGACTAAGCCAGTGGGGCACCCACTCTGTGACATCTATATACATTTTTTCTCTGATATATTCGTAAGTAGAAAAGGCAGGTTGCAGAACAAAATATATGATGAAATTCCATATTTGGACAGGAAAAATGTGTTTTAATTCTGTTGTGTGTCATGTGTACACACACAAATGTCTGGAAAGATATTAAAGTTAACAGTGATTTTTTTTTTTTTAAGGGAATGACGAAGTCACATTGAGCTCTTAAGGAGAGTCCCAAAACTCAATCTTTCCCTTAATTCAACTACCTCAGCTTCACCTTTATGTTCTTCATATCAGAAAGATTTTGATAGGAGAAGATTCAAGAGAGAAACCATCTCAACCTTGGCTGATACAGGTAGGAAAATAATTTTTTTAAAAATGTAATTATCAGTGTGCTTTCCTGGCTTAATCAGAAGAGCATGTGACTCTTGATCTCAGGGGTTGTGAGTTCTGGACTCCTGTTGGGTGTAGAGGTGACCCAAATAAATAAATGAATAAATAAATTTAAAAATGTAATTATAAATTTTTATGGTTTTTCCAAATAGATATACACCTCTAACTTCTGACATGCAAAGAAGTTGAAGATATAATGCTAAGTGGAAAAAACAAAACAAACTTTTGGAGGAGAATGTATGCTATAATCCTGTTGCAAAATCCATGAAAATTCACATAAAACCACCTTCTTGGGACGTCTGAATGGCTCAGCGGTTAAACTCTGCTTTAGGCTCAGGGCATGATCCTGGAGTCCAGGGATCGGGTCCCACATCGGGCTCCCTGCATGCAGCCTGCTTCTCCCTCGTCCTATGTCTCTGCCGCTCTCTGTCTCTGATGAATAAATGAATAAAATCTTTAAAAAAACCCCAAAAACCATCTATCTTATATATGTCAAAATATTTCTTGGAGAAATTAAATAAATTATTCTTATGAGATTCATTTTATGATTCATTTCTCTACGGCTTAATTTGTTTTCAATGGCAAGTTTTAGTTTTGAAATCAAAAAAGCCCGGGCACCTTCTTTCTGCCCATGGGCTCTGCCCCAGGGCTTTCATAAAAACACCTATTTACATGGGGGCATGCAGGGGAAGGGAGGGGGAAAAAAGAGGTCCAATCTTTTATTATTTATGAAGAGAAAAGAGAGCAGAGGGAGCAGCAGGCATAGAAGAGAAGCAGGCTCCCCCCTGAGCAGAGAGCCCGATGTGGGGCTTGATTCCAGGGCCCTAGGATCATGACCAGAGCCGAAGACAGATAGGTAAGCAACTGAACCACCCAGGTACCCTTATTTATTTTTAATAGTATATTTATTTATGACAGAGAGTGAGAAAGAGTGTGCATGCAGGGGGGTGTGGTAGTGGGGAGAGCAGAGGGAGGGACAGCTCTCTCCTGAGCTGAGTCAGAGCCCAACATGGGGCTTAATTTCAGGTCCCTGAGATCATGACCTGAGCAGAAGGCAGATGTTTAACCACCTGAGCCACCCAGGTCCTACCCTTTGAAAAGATAAATCCAGACTGTCTGGTTCCCTGATGATCCTGGGTTTCACAGTCCTCTGCCTTTGAGGGTTTGACTTTACCCCAACATTTCACCTGTTGGGAAGAAGAGACAGTAGGTGAATGGCATCTCCAAAATGGCGAATCTCCAAAAGAGAAGGCTGGACACCAGAAGTCATCTTTTTCCTTTTTTCTTCTTTCCTTTCAATCTTTATTTTTCCCCATTTCCTTTCCAGTAATCAAGCATGTTTTATTTATTTATTTATTTATTTATTTATTTATTTATTTATTTAAAGATTTTATTTATTCATTCATGATAGTCAGAGAGAGAGAGAGAGACAGAGGCAGAGACACAGGCAGAGGGAGAAGCAGGCTCCACGCTGGGAGCCCAATGTGGGACTCGATCCCGGGACTCCAGGATCGTGCCCTGGACCAAAGGCAGGCGCCAAACCGCTGAGCCACCCAGGGATCCCCCTAAAGCATATTTTATGTTATTTTTTTATTTTTTTAAAGATTTATTTATTTATTCATTCAGAGAGAGCGTGAAGAGAGAGGCAGAGACACAGGCAGAGGGAGAAGCAGGCTCCCTGCAGGAAGCCCGATATGGGTCTCCAGGATCACACCCCGGGCTGCAGGCGGCCCTAAACCTATGCGCCACCGGGGCTGCCCTCAAGCATATTTTAAATAGGTATTCTTTTTGGCACTCTGAATCATAATCCTTTCCCATTCCCAATGTTCTATAGCTGAACTTAATCCAAAGCAGAAACAAGCAAAAATCAAGCATATAAAAACATTGTTCCACAACAAAGTTCAGTACTGGAGAGCTAACTTTAGGGGCACCTGGGTGGCTCAGTGGTTGAGCATCTGCCTTTGGCTTGGCTCATGATCCTGGGGGCCTGGGATGGAGCCCTGTGGCTGGCTCCCTACTCTAAGGGAGCCTGCTTCTGCCTCTCCCTCTACCTGCTGCTCCTACTGCATGTGTGCACACACACTAATAAATAAAATCTTCAAAAAAAGGGGGGGGAGACTACCACTTTATAATAGCTATTTTCCTTTTTTTTTCCCTAAGATTTTATTTATTTGTTCACAAGAGACAGACACACAGAGAGAGAGATAGAGGCAGAGACACAGGCAGAGGAAGAAGCAGGCTCCATGCAGGGAGGCGCTAAACCGCTGAGCTACCAGGGCCACCCGCTATTTTCCTGTTTCTAGGCTATGGGTCACCATTTAGTATTAACTCATGTGTTGGTAATTCATTATGTGCAATGAATTTTGTAAAAATGAGACATACTGGGGGGATCCTAGGGTGGCTAAGTGGTTTAGCGCCGCCTTCCGATGATCCTGGAGTCCCAGGATCAAGTCCCACATCTGGCTTCTGCATGGAGCCTGCTTCTCCCTCTGCCTGTGTCTCTGCCTCTCTGTATCTCTGTGTCTCTCATGAATAAATAAAATCTAAAAAAAAAGACATATTACCAATCCCCCACCCCCATTTCTTACAGTAAGTGCTACGCCCTAGGTGGGGCCTGAACTCGTGATTCTTGAGATCATAGGTCCCGGCTCCACTGACTGAGCTAGCCAAGTGCCCCTATTAAAAAAATAAGTAAATCCTCTACCCTCTTAATTTTTCCTTCACTCAATACGTTTAAAACATAAATGAGGGGCAACCCTGGTGGTGTGGCGGTTTAGCGCCACCTGCAGCCCAGGGTGTTATCCTGGAGACCCTGGATCGAGTCCCACGCTGGGCTCCCTGCATGGAGCCTGCTTCTCCTCCGCCTGTGTCTCTGCCTCTGTGTGTGTGTGTCTCTCTCATGAATAAATAAATAAAATCTTAAAAAAAAAAGTTTCAAACTGGGACTCCTGGGTGACTCAGCAGTTGAGCACCAGGGCATGATCGTGGAGTCCCAGGATCGAGTACCACATCGGGCTTCCTGCATGGAGCCTGCTTCTCCCTCTGCCTATGACTCTGCCTCTTGTCTGTGTGTGTCTCTCATAAATAAACAAATAAATAAATAATCTTAAAAAATAAAAAAATAAAAATAAAATAAAACATAAATGAGGGAAGCCCATGTGGCTCAGCGGTTTAGCACCGCCTTCAGCCCAGGGCATGATCCTGAAGACCCGGGATCGAGTCCCAACTCGGGCTCCCTACATGGAGCCTGCTTCTCCTTCTGCCTGTGTCTCTGCCTCTCTCTGATTCTCATGAATAAATAAATCAAAGCTAAATAAATAAATAAATAAATAAATAAGCCAAGTGGCAGAACAGTAAGATCCTGTGCTTTTCAAATATCATACCCAGGAGACGCCTGGGTGGCTCAGTTGTTTGGGTGTCTGCCTTTGGCTGGGTTGTGGTCCCAGGGCCCTGGCATCAGACTCACACATGGGGCTCCTTACTCAGCGGGGAGTCTCACTTTCCCTCTCCCCCTAGCTCGTGGGCTCTCTCAAATAGAATTTTTTTTAAGATTTATTTATTTGTTTGTTATTCATGAGACACACAGAGAGAGGCAGAGACATAGGCAGAGGGAGAAGCAGCCCCATGCAGGGAGCCCAATGTGGGACTCGATCCCGGAACTCCGGGATCACACCTGAGCCAAAGGCAGATAGATGCTCAACCGCTGAGTCACCCAGGTGCCCTCAAATAGAATCTTAAAAAATGAATTAAAATGGGATGCCTGGGTGGCTCAGCAGTTGAGCATCTGCCTTTGGCTCAGAGCTAGATCCTGGGATCGGGATCGAGTCCCACATCTGGCTCCCTGTGAGGAGCCTACTTTTCCCTCTGCCTGTGTCTCTCTCTTCACTCTGTCTCATGAATAAATAAATCTTAAAAAAAATAAAATGACATACTTAAATCTGATTTAATTATAAAACTAAAAATGAGGATTTAGTGGTGATTTCATGTACTATTTTAATTTGTATCAATGCTGTTTTTATGATCTATGGAATATATAGTACTTGGCACAAAACTCAAATATCTGGAAGTTTAAAAGAATATTGTTTTGTCCTTGCGTCTTGGCAGGAATGATCTCCGATTTCTTCTACAAGATTTTTTTTTTCTAATTTATTTATTATTATGATAGAGAGAGAGAGAGAGGCAGAGACACAGGAGGGAGAAGCAGGCTCCATGACGGGAGCCTGATGTGGGACTCGATCCCGGGACTCCAGGATTGCGCCCTGGGCCAAAGGCAGGCGCCAAACTGCTGAGCCACCCAGGGATCCCCATCCCCGATTTCTTCTGTCAAATGCCTAGATAATTTGATTGGTTAAGGTTACACAGAAGCATTGGAAAATTGGAGGAACCATGAGGGAAATGACCAGGAAACTGCCTGGTTGGGGTCTCTGCTGCTTTGGAAAGTGGATATTCTTGCGGAGGAGCGAGACAGTACTGACTGAAAGGGTGCTCAATCAGATCAATTTGGGGGCGAGCAAGGATGGGAAAGAGAGTAAAAGCATTAGGATTGTTCCTAGATGCCTGCCTTGCCTCTTCTAAGGTGAGAACATAATTTACCAGGAAAAAAAAATCTATTTCAAACTAGCCTCAGACCTTAACATTTCTCTCTGATCCCGTTTATATTTGTCTCTGATCCAGCTTGTAACATTAATATATTTATATATACCTTAAACCACATTAAATTGTGCTTTGTAGTCCGTAAATTTAAGGGTTTTTTGTTTGTTTGTTTGTCTTTTTTAATGCTGGGTTTGCAGCTCACTGGTTGAGCATCTGCCTTTGGCTGGGAGTGTGGTCCCGGGAGTCCAGATCGAGTACCACATCGGGCTCCCTGCAGGGAGCCTGCTTCTCCCTCTGCCTGTGTCTCTGCCTCTCTCTGTGTCTCATTAATAAATAAAATCTTAAAAAATAATAATAAAGCTGGCATTTACCAAAGATCTTTAAAAATAAAAAATACGGGCACTTCTTTTTTAGGACTCAGTGGTTGAGCAGCTGCCTTCAGCTCAGGGTGTGAACCTGGGGTCCTGGGAGGAGTCCGGCATCCGGCTCCCTGCAGGGAGCCTGCTTCTCCCTCTGCCTGTCTCTCCTGGATAAATAAAATCTTTTTAAAAAATAAAAAATGTCTTAAAATAAGCTTGTTTCAACTTAGTTTTTTCTGGCAGAGTGTAATTGGACAGAAGGGTGGACACAGAACCTTCCCTGTGAGTTATATTAGCTGACCTTCTCCCCATCCCCTCCTTTTTAAAAAGATTTTATTTACTCATGAGAGACAGAGAGAGGCAGAGACACACAGGCAGAGGGAGAAGCAGGCTCCATGCAGGGAGCCCGATGTGGGACTCGATCCTAGGTCTCCAGGATCACGCCCGGGCTGAAGGCAGGCATTAAACAGCTGAGCCACCCAGGGATCCCTCACTTTTACCCATTTCTAATAGCAGCCTCCCCCCAATGGCTAGAGAAATTTCAGTTGTTTCCTGTCCCATTGGACTATAAAGACCCATGTTTAGTCCAATTTTGACTCACTGAGTGACTGGTGAAATCGGGGTAGAGACAACAGAAGGTAAAAGTGAATATTTTATTTGTACTTAAGCCATCCAAACTGGTAGTATTATCATGATACATTCAAATACAAGACATCTTTCTACAACTACTAGAATAACAAATTAACAATTCTAGTAAATCACAAAGGGCAGAGGAAACCAATGAAGCATATTGTATATAGCTTAACCCTTCACCGTTAATGGAGGTGATGAAAACAAGACTCACAATCTCAGAAAATACAATTATCCTTTATCACAGGTCTTTGTATTTTTACTTCCTTTTCTTGATATAATCTACAGCCTAAAGATACCTGAATTAGTATTACATCTAGTTATCTATAGCCAGAAACATCTTCTCATGTTGTCCATAGCAGCCAACCTACTGAAACCTTTGACTCCAATCATATCCCCTCAATGGATACACTCAGCGTAATAGGACACTATCGAGGCAGAGATATAGGACCCTAAAAGACAAATCCAATCAGAAATAATACTGCCCAAATTGAGATCGAATAATATACTTATCAGCACACATCTTCAGGTTGAATGTTCAGAGTAATTTGGGAAAAAATCCATTATTTGCTGAGTACTAAAATACT
The DNA here is from genome assembly GCF_905146905.1 of Nyctereutes procyonoides. Classification (NCBI taxonomy): domain Eukaryota; kingdom Metazoa; phylum Chordata; class Mammalia; order Carnivora; family Canidae; genus Nyctereutes; species Nyctereutes procyonoides. Next base: position 160,833 of record NW_026575107.1, read on the forward strand.
TAGTGGATTGCTGTAGGACACCATGGCTTTCCCCAGCAGTTTCGAAGATGGACTCCAGATCGCCCATAGAATTTTGCTGGAACTGGATCGGGGGCTGCAGCGATTCCTCTTCATAGTTGTGGAGCGGATTGTTCCAGGCCTGGTTGTTCCAGGCTTGGGGGCACCAGGTCTGACTGTTCCAGGAGTGGCTGTTCCAGGATTGGCTGTTCCAGGTCTGGCTGCTCCAATTCGGGTTATTCCAGGCCTGGCTGCTCCACAGTGGGAGGTTTCCAGAAGGGTTCAGCAGGTACCCCTGGTGACAGGGGTAGAAGCCTGCGTATTCCGTGGTGGCAGAGCTGTTCTGAAAGGGAATGGTGGGTTAACCCAAGAGCTCTAAGGAAAATCAGAATTGTGTGTGGGCTGCATCTTAAGCTTTAGCAATGAGCAGAACGGGAAAGTCCTTGAAAAGAAAGCAGAAAAAAATAAAAGCTTCCTGTTACCTGAGTCACACTGTTGCTGCTCTCCTTTGGCCAGTTGCTTTTCTGCCACCTCTTGCTTTTCATCCTCTGGTTCTGGAACCAGGTTTTAACCTACAAGGGAAAAGTGACAGGAAGACATGAAATACCAGTAGTGCGGATATGCTAGGGATCAAAGATTATTGTTGACATTGTTTCCCCCGACAACAGCTATCTAAAGCTGTTCCTGAGAACAAGACAAACTTCTAGAGTCCTTCCTTTCATTCACAGAAACAATGTTCTAGGGATGGATGTCAACGCCCTTTTTCAATGAGCCTACCAGTTTAGAGAAGACACATTACATATCTATTCACTAGGAAGTTCATGTTTACTTTTCTTAAAGGATTTTATCTATTTATTCATTGGAGACACAGAGAATCAGAGACACAGGCAGGAGAAGCAAGCCCCACATGGAGAGCCTGATATGGGACTGGGCCAGAGGCAGATGCTCAACCACTGAGCCACCCAGGTACCCCTAGAAGATTAACATTTAAATAAATGTCTAGGAGTGCCTGTGTGGCTCAATGGGTTAAGTGGCTGCCTTAGGCTTGGGTCATAATCTCAAGGTCCTGGTATCCAGCCCCGTATCAGACTCCCTGCTCAGCGGGAAGTCTGCTTCTCCTTTTCCTTGAATGTCCTGCTGTCTTTCTCAAATAAATAAAAATAAATAAATAAAATAAAAATTAAAAAATGAATGAATGAATGTCTACCCACCTCTTTATTCATACTTACTCACGCCCCTAGTTGGTTAAATGTACTTTGTGATTAAAAAACCTCCTCCAGGGATCCCTGGGTGCCGCAGCGGTTTGGCGCCTGCCTTTGGCTCAGGGCGCGATCCTGGAGACCCGGGATCGAATCCCATATCGGGCCCCCGGTGCATGGAGCCTGCTTCTCCCTCTGCCTATGTCTCTGTCTCTCTCTGTGACTATCATAAATAAATAAATTAAAAAAAAAAAAAAACTCCTCCATAAGCACACTTTTTTTTTTTTTTAAAGATTTTTAAGGGATCCCTGGGTGGCGCAGCGGTTTGGCGCCTGCCTTTGGCCCAGGGCGCGATCCTGGAGACCAGGGATTGAATCCCACGTCCGGCTCCCGGTGCATGGAGCCTGCTTCTCCCTCTGCCTGTGTCTCTGCCTCTCTCTCTCTCTCTGTGACTATCATAAATAAATAAATTTAAAAAAAAAAGATTTTAAATTTATTTGTTCATGAGAGACACACACACAGAGAGGCAGAGACACAGGCAGAGGGACAAGCAGGCTTCACGCAGCAAGCTCGATGTGGGACTCGATCCTGAATCCCCATAAGCACACTTGCATTTAATACAATAATAGTGGTAATTTTAACTCAAAAAATTATGAAATATACCACTAGGACAACTATTGAGAAAATATCAAGTTATGTAGGAGCACACAGTAAACTTAAACTTCCAAATGATTTACAATGATAAATTAGAAAGTGAAATTAAGAAGGACCAGAAGTATGTATGTACAGGTGTACACACACACAATAACTTATGATATGGAGGTCTTTGGGGATGCCTGGGTGGCTCAGCGATTTAGCATCTGCCTTTGGCTCAAGGTGTGATCCTGGAGTCCCAGGATCAGAGTCCCACATGGGGCCCTCCTGTGTGGAGCCTGCTTCTCCCTCTGCTTGTTTCTCTGCATCTTTCATGAATAGAGAAATAAATCTTAAAAAAAAAAAGGAATGGAGGACTTTGTCTAAGTATGGCACCAGTGATAGAAAAACACCATAAAATATCTGACTGAATAATAACAATATGAAAAATAACCTCATTAGTAATCATGCATACTGATAAAAGATTCCATTTTAATTTAATAAGCAGTGTTGGTTAAGGACTCTCCCTATCCTGGAAGATGAGATTATATAACTCCTTTGATCAAGGAGAAATTGGAAATATTTTTATGATCTTGGCATGTGCAATATAGAAAAACTAGTTAAGTAAATTATGCCATATTAAAGAGAACCTTTTTTTTTAAGATTTTAATTTATTTATTCATGAGAGAAGAGAGAGAGAGAGAGAGAGAGAGAGAGAGAGAGAGGCAGAGGGAAAAGCAGGCTCCATGCAGGGAGCCCAGTGTGGGACCCGATCCCAGGACCCCAGGATCACGCCCTGGGCTGAAGGCAGGCACTTTAACTGCTGAGCCACCCAGGTGTCCCAAGAGAACTTTTTAAAACAGATTTTGTTTATTTGACAGAGAAAGAGCACAAGCAGGGGCAGTGGCAGGCAGAGGGAGAAGCAGGCTTCCTGATGAGCAGGGAGCAATATGTGGGGCTCAGTCCCAGGACCCTGGCACCACGACCCTAGCCAAAGGCAGATGCTTAACCGACTGATCCACCCAGGTGCCCTAAAGAGAACATTAAAGATGATCGTGAAATGTTAGAAAGATCTCACTTTCATATTAAAATTATTTGTAGGGTATGCACAAATAACAGGCTACACACGGATGTTAGTAACGCTCATCTGCAAATTAGCGTTTTTATTTCTCACTGCAAGGACAACAAAACCAACCCTACCTGCTTATAGCTGAGGTTCAGAATGTTGGAAAGTTCTTGCATCTGCTGGAGACTGAGGTATTTCTGTCTCTGAAATCGGTCATTGAGAACATACAGCTGGGTCTGAGAGAACACAGTCCTCATCTTCTGTTTCTTGCCCTGGGTCGCATCTTCCTTCCTAGCTGTTCTCTCCTCTCCAGAGGTGGGTGGGAGTTTTACCCGCGGACTGGTGGAAGAATCGGGGCTGTCCTGAGTAAGCAGATCCATGGAGGAAGGAAGAGGAGAGACTGTTGGGAATAAAAAAGACACTTTTCTCTAAAACTTTTCAAATACTAAATTATCTTTGCAAATTTATTGTTTTCAAAACATTTTTAAAGTCCTCACAACCTCAGAATTAGGGAGTAAGTAAAAATTTAACTCTTACATGACCCTGAACACTTTTTCTAGGGTTTGTGTGATGCCACTACAGTAAGTATACTAGTTGGCAACTTAAAAAAAAGTATACACACACACACACACACACACACACACACATATATATACACACCCAACATGGAGCTCAAACTCACATCAAGATGAAGAGTCATTTAAAAAAAAAAATCAAGAGTCACATGGTCCACCAACTGAGCCAGCTAGGCACCCCTTGAACCTCTTTTGACAAAAGCTTTTTACTGCAAATTGATGCTCAAGAGCCTAGGCTGTGGCTACTCAGAAAGGTGGGAATGATCGCAGGACTCCCTTCGGTAAACGTAACCATCACCCACAGCAGATTCTGGGGACCCTTTAAAATCCAGTTTATTACTTCCCAGTTCTAAACCCCAGGACTAGCAGGAACTGGGAATTCTGCTAGGCTTCTGTTTCAATACAGACTCTGCCCTTTACTAGCTCTGTCACCGCATTTCCAGAATTATTTGTCTCCCTCCCAGAGTTCCTTAAATTGAGTAAAGCAAAGTGGCTGAGAAAGTTGGCTAGCACAGGACCTGGCATATATGGACTTTCTAATTAATAATTAACTTCCTATATTGCCTATATTTGGTAGCCACGTAGTCTTAACTACAATGCAGTATTTATTCTCCATGCTCAAATTCAGCTCTCCCCTAGTCATGGAATAAAGTGACAGCCTTTATGGGGCAAGAATTCACAATTTTATGCTTTTTGTAAATAGATCGAGAAGGAAAGAAAGTGGTGGTAGACCAAGGACTACAGCGGGGCATCGCCTAAAAATCAGCTCTACAAACTAGCACTTGGCTCGCTAAGGAGATGGTGCCCACTTGCTTATTCCTACTTGCTCACACCCCAGGGAGGTCTCACGATCCAGCACTGTATTTTCAACATTAGAAATTATGAAAGGACATCAACATGAAGCTTAGGAAAACAGGGTAACATGTAAATAACTTTTAAGTCACTTTTTATCAGAAGCTTTTAAGAGATGATCTTTTTACCACAAAGCTTTTAAAAAATGGTAAAAGCTAGTTTTACATTTTCATTCTTAACAACTACTGCGGGATTGATTTACCAAAAAAGTGGTACTGCCTTACTTACCTCTACAGTGTCCTCAGCACATCCCCTCCCACATGTGGTTACCATTCAGAAGCCGAACTGGGTTTCAGATCTGGGCTCTAGCCACTTTGACTGTCAGAAGATTAAACCTTCTGGAATTATCTACCATAAAATGGGATGGACATTTCTTCGGGATGTTGGAGACTGGGCATAGCAGCCTCCCAGAAACTCAGAACCGCCCCCTAGTTAACACCCACAGAGCCAAACCAACCACTAGTGTCGTACAAAGGCAAGATATTTCAACCAGGTGACATCCATAACTAGCCACGCTACTTCTGGCACTCCCGGAAAGACAGACGAGTCAGAAAGGTGATGCTCCTCGCACCCCCACCTGCAGCGGTGATGTTAGGATTTCTGGCTTAGCAGTAGCATTAGTATTTAATAGTATTAGTACTAATACTAATTAGTAGTAATTAGTATTAGTATTTACGGTGACTGTGGGCTCAGCACTCCGTGACCACTCGGGCATCAGCTCATTTATCACAACCCATGGGCTTTCCACAGCGCCTGCGCACGCGAGCCCTCAAATACCCCGTCTACTATCGAAAGGCCAGCGTCCTGCGGCCCTCGTCTCTTGACTGACATCTGAGACAGGTGAAAGGCACACGCCACCAAAGTACAACGGAGACAGGTGTCAGAGGTCTAATGGAGGACACCTGCTTAGATTAATGCGCTACAATTGCTCAGGAGGGAAACGAATGGCCCTGCCCCCCCCCATCACTTTTCCCTCCAGGAGATCAGCTCTTCGAGGAACTGACTTCCCCCTTACCGGTCTCCGCGCGGGGCGTCTCAGCAGAGGACATTGGCAAGGATGCAGGATTTTCTCGGGGCCCGTAAATCTCAGGCATTGGAGAAGGGTCCCTAGAGTTGGGTGCTTGGGGGCCAGGCGGGCATTGGGGCGGAGCTGGATCCGCACTCATGTCGCTGGGTTGAGGGTAGAGGGGGGGGAACAAAAACAAAGAGCGAGGTGGTAAGAAAGGCCCAGGCTTAGGGCTCTAGGTGGAAGAGCGGAGAGAAGGACGAAGGCCTCCACATGTAAAGAGTAGGTGAAAGACAAGATGCAGTGGGGCACGGGCGACAGCGAGAGGCCGGCCCCTCCGCAGAAGGTGACTATTTTGGAGGCCCCGGATTTATAAGGAGGGCTCCGCCACCCTCAGCCCCACGCCCACACACACCCTTGCAAATTCGCAGTTAATCCTATCTGCCAGCCTCACCGAGGCCATTGTAATGGAAAAGGTCGCTGCCGGGTAGTCCAGACTGGGTGGGGAACGGGAAACCCTGGCCACAGAACCTCGAGAGAAAGCGAACCCCACAATTAAATATTTCTGGGTTCACCACGTTTCCATCCTTTAAAATCAAAGATACCCCTGAAGCCACCTCAGGTGATGGAAACTGACGCTAGAACAATTCATTTCTCCACTTCAGACCCCCTAGGGTCTCAAACTCGAGCTCGTGCTGACAGAAACTTCAACCAGGGAGCTGTTTTCCCCTTCGAGTCCCCCTACGGTCACAGTAAAAAGCATATGGTATGTTGCTAAGGTGTCAGTTGGTGTTAAAAACAGTACTTATTTTCAAGGCCCTCTTAATGTTTCTTAGCTTTCAGAGAGACAGGCAAGTCTTTCCCCAGGACTGTTGTTTCTCTTTAAAAAAAAAAAAAAACAAAGCCAGAGGAAAGGAGCTGTGGCCTGCTGATCAGCTGACTTTGGTGCCCTGAGGGTAATTACGCACAGGCCATCCATATGGAAAATTTTAAAGTAGTTTTTATATACACATTGCTGGATAGACTCTTGGCTCAGTTTCCTCATCTGTCCCTCTTCTGTATTGTGTAAAGAGTGAAGAAAATACAAGCTAAATCCTCATAATATTTGACACATCAGTGATCTATAATATTTGGAACATCAGATCTACACATTTCTGTTAGTAGAAATTCTATCTTTATCCTATGCTCGTGATCTCCAAGTTCTAAATTACCTTTTTGTCATGATTATTGTTGGGGCCAGGCGGGAAGAGAAACTCCTCAAGATGGCGGATACCCCAAAATGGCTGAGGTTCCTGCCACCACCTACACCTGGGACGTCAATGGACCAATGACCTGCTGACAGCTTGATGCAGACCTTAGACCTCTCCTTTGGACTTCCCCAACCGGACCCAATGCCCTTGAAACCCCAAAGGAGTAAGTCACCTTTGACTGGCCGAACTGCAATCCTTCCTTTGCATAGGGAGGGTCACTCTGACTGGTTGGATTGCAATCCTTCCTTTGCATATGAGCCAAACAATGGGAAACCGTTCTGCCTTACTACGTTACTTAAACCCCCTGCCGTCTTGTCTTGGCGCGACTTCCCCGATCACTCTTTCCCTCTGTGAGTCCTGGAACCTCGCCCGAGGGTGCCTGCAATAAAATCTGTTCTTGGACCCTCGCTTGCCTTGCCGGTCTCATTTCCATTTAGTTACGAAAAACCTAACAATTATTATTTTAATATAGTGAACAACATGATAGATTGGGAGCACCCCCTTCTTATTTTATCTGGGACATTCCTAGATGTAAAATAATGAAATGTATTGACCTGTAAACCAACTCAATTGAAAAGAGGGAGGTCAAGAAGAACATCCCCTTAGCAAATGATATTCCTGTAAATGGTCTTGCCAAAGCGTTTGTGACAGGTTCCTTTAAGAATATGTGTTGGGCCTCTTATCTCTTCTTCCTAAGCAAGCCTCTTCTGGCTTTTCTTCCTCCTCTGGTTCTTTTTTAAATTTTCTTTCTCTGGCCTGGCAATTCTGTCAATGTCGGGCAATCCCACTCCATCCCCACTCTCATTTTTTTTTTTGTAGTTGTTTTTTCGTTTTGGTTTTTGTTTCCGGTATGCTTTCCAAAGGACCAGTTTTTACAGTTAGGTTTCAGCCCTAAGACAAAGATAACTGTGTAGCTTCAATCTTCCTCCCCACTCTCAAATTCAATAATCGAGAAACCTAAGATTTCTTCCTCTTTTCCAATCTCCCCCTCCTAAAAGTATACCCTTAGCCAATTCCAATTATATATTTTTCAGAGATGCGAGTCTGACTAATCCCCCTGTGTACTTCACCACTTGGGTCTCCACCTAGAGCTGCTGCTTTGGTTGCACGAAAAGAGATTTTTTGTTCTTAAGGATGCCAATTCGTGAGCATAGGAGTATTGCCTGCACCAAAGCACGGAGATCAATTCTATGTAATCATTTGTCTTCTCAGACCATCATTCTGGAAGGGAAAAGAGGAGGAACAGGAGTGTCAAGGAAAAGGTGGGTGGAAATGCAATGTGCTCAGGCAGACAGTCTCTGTCTCGTTACAGAGGAGGATTTCTTTCTTTCTTTCTTTTTCTTTTTTTTTTTTTTAGATTTTATTTATTAATTCATGAGAGACACACACAGAGAGGTGGAGAGACACAGGCAGAGGGAGAAGCAGGCTCCATGCAGGGAGCCCGATGTGGGACTTGATCAGGGGACCCCAGGATCACAAAGGCAGACGCTCAACCACTGAGCCAGCCAGGCATCCCCAAAATAGGATTTCATTAAAAGGGGGAACATGGGATGCCTGGGTGACACAGCTGTTGGGCGTCTGCCTTCGGCTCAGGTCAGGATCCTGGTCTGGGATTGAGGCCCGCATCGGGCTCCATGTGAGAAGCCTGCTTCTCCCTCTGTCTATGTCTCTGCCTCTCCCTCTGTGTCTCTCATAAATTAATTAATTAAATAAAATAAATAAAAGGGGGAACATGAGTGATGGATGGGAACTGATTGTGGTAATCCTTCTGCAACATCTATGTGTATCAAACAATTATGTTGTGCACCTTACACTAATACAATGTCATATGTCAATTACATCTAAATAAAATTGGAGGAAAAAATTGGAGGAAATTTTTTAAATTTTAAATTTTTAAAAAGCAGAAAACTTGACTTCCTGGCTTTCAATTAGCTCAGTTGGTAAATGAGTGCAGTCAAGGCCACCAAACACCTTAGTTTGCCCGCAGCTCTCTAAAGGGCAGGTACCAGAAGCTTTGTTCTTTGTTGATGGGGGTCTTTGCCTGAAAGCCTGGGCTGAATTCACCCCCATCCCCCACCCGTGTCTCATTGTATTTAGGGTCAGAGCCCTCTGCAGTGAAAGACCAAAGGGAAGGGGGCTGGTAGCTAGAAGGCAAACTCACTACATTCTTTGCCCAGGAAAGCAATTTGAATAAGGTTGAGAATGCTTGGGAAGGTGTCAGAGACCTTGAATTTGTGGGGTGGGCTGTGTGTTGGAGGAGGGGTGTGTTATAATGTGCTTAGAGTCCAGGGCTGTAAATGCAAAAGTGATTTTAGATTTTGTCTTCCTAGGAGCGTAATCCAGAAGGGGGAAGAAAAACAAGAGCTGAATATTAAAAATGAAAAATATTTTCACTTAAAGGTAAGAAATGCACCGCAGGCAATGTGATGTTTTAAGAGCACAGATGTCCCAACTTTGCATCAGAGTTTGGTGACCTGTCAGGATAAGGAGGAAGTGACAATCATTATAAGTATTTTTTTAAAAGATTTGATTTATTTATTCATGAGAGACACACAGGGAGAGGCAGAGACACAGGCTGAGGAAGAAGCAGGCTCCCTGCAGGGAGCCCTATGTGGGACTCGATCCCTGGACTTTGGATCATGACCTGAGCTGAAGGCAGATGCTCAACACTGAGCCACCCAGGTGTCCCTGTTTCTACTCAATTCTTGTGTACATTTCTGTTCCTGTTTCTCTCTTCTTTACATTGTTTCACTCTACCTAATAAACCCAGTGTATAATTGTTTCTTGTCCCCATATGTACAAACATATGTGTGTATATAGATATAGTTAGTGATTTTTAACACTTTATTGGCCAGGAAGTATTTATTTATTGCTTATTCAACTAATAGTTCATGAGTGCCTGTCATGTGCTGGAGAGAAAAATAATTAAACATCATCTCCACTTTTGAGGAGCTAACGGTTCAGTAGAGTAGATAAAAATACCCCAAAAAGACAGTTATAATGTCGTGTGATGAGAAAAAGTAAAAAACCAAAAAGGAGGTATGCATTAGATGCTAATGAACAAATAAGGGGAGGTGTGGCCAGGGAGGGGAATCAGGAAAGACTTCTTGGAGGATGTTCTTTCCATTGAGGCAGAGATTGCAAAAAGGTTGAGAGCATAGGGAAGCAAATTCCAGAATATGAACACTTTTGGCAAAGGCAGTATCAGTGTCTTAGAGAAAATGACGGGTTATTGGAAAGTACAGTTGAGAGACCTAAGAGGTAATGAAGTGACCACAACTAGTGGTCAAAACAAAAACAAACTCGGGATGCCTGGGTGGCTCAGTGATTGAGCATCTATCTGCCTTCCGCTCACGTAGTAGTCCCAGGATGAGTCCCTCATTGGGCTCCCTGTGAGGAGCCTGCTTCTCCCTCTGCCTGAGTCTCTGCCTCTCTCTGTGTCTCTCATGAATAAATAAAGAAAATCTTAAAAAAAAAACAGGGACATCTGGGTGGCTCAGCAGTTGAGCATTTATTTGCCTTTGGCTCAGGGCATGATCCTGAGATCTGGGATCAAGTCCCACATCAGGCTCCTTGTGGGAAGCCTGCTTCTCCCTCTGCCGGTGTCTCTGCCTCTCTGTCTGTATCTCTCATGAATAAATAAATAACATCTTTTTTTAATAAATAACATCTTAAAAATAAAATAAAAGAAAGCAAAACAACCTTGTTAAGTTTTTAATTAATTCTCCTTTCCTAAGTTTATCCTCTATTGGTGTTGTACCTGCTAACTTAATGGTTCTCTCTCTGTCTCCTCTCTGGTTCTTCTCATCCGCAGACATCAAAAAGTTAGAGTGTACCAAAGCTTAGTTCTCAAACCTCTTTTCTATCCACACTCACTATATTGGTGATTTTACCCTGTCTTCTTGACTTTCAATACCTTCTGTATGCTTTTGACCTTCAAGTGTACATCTTTAACTCAGACCTATTGTGCAAACTCAATCTCATATATTCAACTGCCTACTTAACATCCCCACTTGGAATTCTAAAGGGCATCACAAAATTAATATTTCAAAAACCAAACTCCCAATATGCCTCCTATAGTCTTCTCTATCTCAGTGTATGACAATTTCATCTTTTTAGCTGCTCAGACCAAAACCTTAAAAACATCCTTGTTGACTGTTCTTCAAAATATATTTAGAATGCAATTGCTTTTTTCTTTTGATTTTTGTGTCCTCCAGTGTTTCTTTTTTCAATTGCTGGAGTGAGTTTTGATCATCACATGGACTAGTGCTTGGGGAACCAGCAGAATAGCAAGAAATGGTTATTTCTTTTAAAGAACATTTATTTAATTTGTTATTGCCTGCATCCCAGGAGAGCTGGGGGCTTGAGATTACCTGTGTCCTCTAGCAAGTGTGCCATTCCAAGCTGCATTTGACTTTTTCTAGAATCTCCAAGGCTACCACTCTCTCTATCCCTTGGATTATTCCAATAGCCACCCAACTGGTTTCCGTGTTTGCATCCTAGCCTTCCCATAATCTAGTTTCAACATACCAGCCAGAATGAATTTTCATTAAGACAGGTCATATCAAGGGCACCTGGGTGGCTCAGTTAATTAAGCATCTGCCTTCAGCTCTGGTCATGATCCCAGGAGGATGAAACCCCAAGTTCAAGTCTGCTCCCTGCTCAGCACAGAGTCTCCTCCTCCCTCTGCCTCTGCCCTCCCCTCATGCACACTCACTTGTGCTCTTTCTCTTACTCTCTCAAATAAATGAAATCTTTAAAAAAAAAAGACAAGTTATATCAAGTTATTCCTTTACTCAAAATTCTCTTTCGGCATTCTCACATTTCAAGGAATAAAAGTCCTGGATTACGTGAACCCTTTTGTTGCTTTGTACTTAACCTCTGTCCTGTGACCTTGTGTTCTCCTCTGCCCACCATGACACTGACCTCCTTGCTGATTCTGGAACAAGCCAGGAAATCTCCAGATTCAGGGCTTTTGCTATCACTCTTATCTCTTGCTGATCTGTTCTTCCCCCAGAAATCTAAGCAGGTTGATCTCTTACCTCCTTTCCATCTCTAATATTACCTTCTCTCTCTCTCTTTTGTTTTTATTTTAATATTTACCCTTCATTTATTTATTTATTTTTAAGATTTTATTTATTTATTCATGAGAGACACAGAGAGAGAGGCAGAGACACAGGCAGAGTGAGAAGTAGGCTCCACGCAGGAGCCTGATGTGGAACTTGATCCCGGACCCCAGGATCACACCCCAGGCCGAAGGCAGGCACTAAACCTCTGAGCCACCCAGGGTCCCCTAATATTACCTTCTCAGTAACATCTCCACCCCCTATCATTTTCCTCTTGATTTTCCTTCATATCTTTTGTCACCATCGTGCATAGTATCTCTGTTACCTAGCATCCACCTATCTATATCATCTATCATGTTCTATTTCCCTACAACTAAAATACAAGCTAAGGGACACCTGGCAAGCTTAGAAGACTAAGGGTTATGGGTTCCTCCTAGTCAGAAGATCTTGGGGTTATGGGTTCGAGCCCCACACTGGATGTAGAGATTACTAAATAAATAATATACTTAAAATAATTGTTAAAGTATAAGCTATGTGATGGGGTTCCTGGCTGGCTCAGTCGGAAAAGCATGTAACTCTTCAACTCAGAAGATCTTGGGGTTATGGGTTCGAGCCCCACACTGGATATAGAGATTATTAAAATAATCTCAATTATTAAAATAATTGTTAAAGTATAAGCTATGTGATGGGGTTCCTGGCTGGCTCAGTCGGAAAAGCATGTAACTCTTCAACTCAGGGTTGTGGGTTCAAGCCTCACATTGGGTATAGAGATTACTTAAATAAATTAATTAAAACGTTTTTTTTTAAGATTTTATTTATTTATTCCTGGGATCAGGTCCCACATTGGGCTCTTCACGGGGAGCCTGCTTCTCCCTCTGCCTATGTCTCTGCCTCTCTCTGTGTGTCTCTCATGATTAAATAAATAAAATGTATATTTTTTAAAAGTTTGCCAAGTGGGTGCATGGGGTGGCTCAGTCAGTTGAGTATCTGACTCTTGTTTTCAGCTCAGGTCATGATCTCTGGGTCATGGGGTTGAGCCCCATGTCTGGGTCTGCACTGGGCACAGAGTCTGTTTGTCCCTCTCCCTCCCCTTCAGCCCCAACTTGAGCTCTCTCTTCCTTTCAAGTAAATAAGTAACTAGATTTTTTTATTTTTTTAAAGATTTTATTTATTTATTCGTGAGAAACACACACACACACAGAGGAAGAGACATGGGCAGAGGGAGAAGCAGGCTCTATCCAGGGAGTGGTACTCAATTCCAGGACTTTTAGGATCACGCTCTGAGCAGAAGGCAGACACTCAACTGCTGAGCCCCCCCAGGCATCTCAATAACTAAGACCTTAAAAAAAAAAAGGTTCTCCAGGTGGTTCTTTAGCATGCCTTTTTTGAGAACCACCATCTAGAAAGGTACTAGGAAGAGAGTAGATATTTGATCATTATCTGTTGATGAAGGAAGGGGTTTAAATGAGACCTAGGACTTTGTAAGCAAATAGAAGGTAGGAGCCATTTCCTTACATTTAAATATTAAACTGCCTTTCAATGTAATATAGAAAATAATCCTGAAAAAGCAACAATGCTTTTTGCCTCAAGTCTTCTAAACTGAATTCAATGATCCTGAAGCTCTTCTAAAAGAGTCCACATTAAACTGCAACAAATCGTCTTTCTGGCCCCTCTGGGAGATAGATTACTCTCAATTTTGCTGTGTGTTATCAAGATAAACCATACAGCCACCAAAACTGGTGGGTTAGAGATTACAGATGGAATTTCAAAAATATATTCTCTACTTACTTTGTTTATCACTATAAGAGCAAAAATACACCTTTCTCCCCCTAATAGAAACTTATGAAAACACTTACATAGGGGTTAATATGATAAATCCTCAATGTATCTGTCACCCAGTTCAAGTAATTTATGGCCACTCTTGTTTCATCAATGGCTTTACCATGAGCACAAGTTTTGAAGTTTAGTAAAAAGTTCACCCAACAAAATCTGTGGCATATCATTGACCCCTTTTCCACCATCCAGACTTCTTTTCAGTCAATCAATAGCTATGCCAGGATAATCTTATTTTCCAACACTTCTCCAGGCTGCCATCTCAATGTTCAAAACTATTTCCCTGATCCTTGTTCAGGCACCATCTCTTGCCCAGACCTCTGTACACTCCCACTGAACCTGAACCTTCCACATTCTGAACCAACTGTGTACCACAGTGATCTACTTTTTTTTTTTAATAGATTTTATTTATTAGAGAGTGACAGAGTGAGCACAAGTGGGGGGAGGGGCAACGGGAGGAGAAGCAGGCTCCCCTCTGAGCGGGGAACCTGAAGTAGGGCTGGATCCCTGGATCAAGACCTGAGCCAGAGGCAGATGCTCAACTGACTGAACCACCCAAATGTCACTGGAGTGATCTACTTTCAATTCAGCCCTAGTATCCCTCTGCTTAAATTGTCTAAGGAAGCACCCTGTCAACTCTCTGCCTGCCTCTCAAATCCATTCTAAGCCTTGGCAAATTACTCTACCCAAGCAATCCCCCCAGTCCTGAATGCTTCCCTCCCCTTCTTTGTTTGGTTCATGTTTAGTTAATTTATTTTTTTTTAATTTTTTAAGATTTATTTATTTATTTATGAGAGAGAGAGAGAGAGAGAGAGAGAGAGAGAGAGAGAGAGAGAGAGAGAGGCAGAGACACAGGAGGAGGGAGAAGCAGGCTCCATGCCGGGAGCCAGATGCGGGACTCCATCCCGAGACTCCAGGATCTCGCCCTGGACCAAAGGAAGGTGCTAAACCGCTGAGCCACCCAGGGATCCCCAACTTTCTTTTTAAGTCCCCCCCTTAGTTATCTTTTAAGACACGGATCAGGTGTCAGCTTCTCCACCCCCCTTCTCCCAATAAATTAGGTGTCTCTCTTCTGTGCCTAAATCTCCCACAGCAGTGGTCACTATGCATTTTAGTTATAAGTTTTTGTGTTTGGAATAATAATAACTGGCTTGGTGGGGCAGCCCCGGTGACCCACCAGTTTAGCGCCGCCTTCAGCCCAGGCCCTGATCCTGGAGACCCAGGATGGAGTCCCACGTCGGGCTCCCTGTGTGGAGCCTGCTTTTGTCTCTACCTCTCTGCCTCTCTATCTCTCTGTCTCTCTCTTATAAATAAACAAAAAAATCTTTAAAAAAATAGTCTATCACAGCTTTGGGTTTTTTTTTTTACGATTTTATTTATTTATTTATTCATGAGAGAGAGGCAGAGACAGGCAGAAGCGGGCTCCATGCAGGGATCCCGATGTGGGACTCGATCCTGGGACTCCAGGATCACGGCCTGATCTGAAGGCAGATGCTTAACCGCTGAGCCACCCAGGCGCCCCGTCTATCACAGTTTAAAAAAATAATAATAATAATAACTGGCTGGAATAATAATTCCTTAAGGGCCTTTTTTGTTACTGTAACCTAATGTGACTGACTCAAAGTATAGTCCTTTCCGGCAACAACATCATCACCTGAGAACTTAGTAGAAATCCAGATCATAGGCTTGCTGATACCCTAGACCTACTGAGTCAGAATCTCTGGGAGTGGGACCCAAGAATCTGTCTTTTAGGAATCTTTTTTTTTTTTTTTTTTTTTGTCTTTTAGGAATCTAATTCTTGTGCATCCTGAAGTTTGAAAGCCACTGCTCAAAAAAAAAAAAAGAAAAAAAAAAAGAAAGCCACTGCTCTAGAATACAATGCTTAGCAGTAGCAAAAAATCTCAATACATATTTACTAAATTAATCAGCTCTTGTGTTTAAAACAGATATTCAGAAAATTGGGGAATTACAAGAATTCTCAAAAGAAAAAAATCCAAAGAACAACTTCTTTGGTGTGATTCTGTTTTCTATTTGTCAAAGTTTAACCAAAGGCTTTTCATATTTAAGAACTAAATTGTACGTGTAGCAAATTCTAAGGTCTCCTTGGGGAGAGTTCTGAAGGGTAAACTGAATTGTCAAAGAGCCCTGACCTAGAGCAAAACTATTGATATCAAGGTGTGACTCCCTCTTTCCCACCCTACCCTCCGGGGACCTTCAACCCAACTTGAAAAGGGTTTTCCTTTTTGGGCAAGCCCCCAGGGAAGGGAGGAATACCTAGGAATGCCTATCAAAATGTAGGGGAAGTACAAAATTGCTCTGGAACAATGTGATATAATTGGCCCCAAAGAGATGGGCTCCAGGGTTTCTCAGTGGGTGTGAGAGCAGGAGAAAGAATTTGGAAAAATTAGAGGGTGGGAGGGGCCGAAGGAAGTGTGTGTGGGAGAGAATGAGGGAAAAATCTAGCACCTTATTTGTTGCTTTCATTAGCTGTAGTGGGATGAAATAAAGCTGTTAACCCTCAAAATACCGCATCTAAATGTTTTACTTGTAATATCTCAGGACACCAGAGTATTCTAATATTGTAAGAGGAATAAAAGGAGAGGGAATAAGAGTGTCCTGCCCTCCAGGAGTAAATGAATTAAATTGTGTGAAAGAGCTCAAAGTTAAAAGCAAATTGTGTGATGTTGAAACCTTTTTTTTTTTTTTTTGAGTAATCTCTAGGCCCAACTTGAGGCTTGAATTCACAACCCCGAGAGTTGCATGCTTTTCCAACTGAACCAGCCAGGCACCCTAGAAATTCAAATTCAGGAAAGCATTTGTTGACTGTACTAGAAAGGGTTAGCACAAAAAGATGAGGCAAAGCTCCCTTTTTTTTTAAATTAAATTTGAGAAATAACTCGCATACAATGAACAAATCTCAAGTTGTACAACTTGATGAATTTTTTACTCCTATATACAGATCAAATGACAACCGTCCAAATAAAGAGAGAACGGGATCCCTGGGTGGCTCAGTGGTTTAGTGCCTGCCTTTGGCCCAGGGCGTGATCCTGGAGTGCCGGGATCGAGTCCCACATCAGGTTTCTTGCATGGAGCCTGCTTCTCCCTCCGCCTGTGTCTCTGCCTCTCTCTCTGTGTGTGTGTCTCTCATGAATAAATAAATAAAATATTAAAAAAAACATTCTAAAAAAAAAGTTTATTTATTTCTAATCTCTATACCCAATGTGGGACTCAAACTCAACCCTGAGATCAAGGGTCATGTGCTCTACAGCTGAGCCAGGAAGGCACCCCATATTCTACATTTTTAAATGGTTGGGGGGAAAAGTCAAATGATTAATATTTTGTGACTTGTGAATAGTATCTGAAAATCAAATTTCAGTGTCCTTAAAATTTTATTGAAACACAGTCCATGCTCATTTATTTATATATCGTCCATTGCTGCTTCCATGAGCCAAAGACAGAATTGAGTAGTTGCCACAGAGACTATACAGTTGGTAAATCCTAAAATATTTACTACTTGACCCTTTGTGGAGAAAGTTTTCTGATTGAATGTGGGCAAAAGTGATCAGAGTCACTGTAAAAGTGGGAGCCATGCAGAGAAAAGTGGGAGTGAATGTATTCAAACTACATTTATGTGAACTACATTGATAGAATTTATAGGGGTTGGCAACTAATTTGATGTAAGCGTCAAGAAGAATGGGGATTATTAGGACATTTTTTAAACTAGTGTCTCAGTTGACAGAGTTGCCAGCCACTTGATTTTATTTTATTTTTCTCAGTCACTCAATTATAAATTATAAGCAGAGAAATAATTTTGGAGAAGAAGATAATCAAAGTTTCAGGTGTTTTTAGATCGATGTATCTGAGATATATTCAGATATTGTTGGAATAAGGGATGAAACTCTTTCTTTTTTTTAAGATTTTATTTATTTATTTTTGAGAGACACAGAGAGAGAGCCTGAGGCACAGGCAAAGGGAGAAGTAGGCTCCATGCAGGGAGCCCAACCTGGGATGTGGGACTCAATTCCCGGACTCCAGGATCACACCCTGAGCTGAAGGCAGACGGTTAACCTCTGAGCCACCCAGGTGTCCCAGGGATGA
Organism: Nyctereutes procyonoides; assembly: GCF_905146905.1. Classification (NCBI taxonomy): domain Eukaryota; kingdom Metazoa; phylum Chordata; class Mammalia; order Carnivora; family Canidae; genus Nyctereutes; species Nyctereutes procyonoides. The sequence goes on from NW_026575107.1 coordinate 178,408, forward strand.
AACTCTTGAGAGAGATCTCATTTTAGATTAGTGCATTCATAGTCCGTAGCTGGTAACTGAAGCTATAAAATCAACCAGAGTGAACGAGTGGTAACTCACCCTTAGGTTTTATATAAGAGTAAAATAAACATTTCAATAGGAAAGACACTTGGGAGATCTCACTCAGATTAGAGTGCGGCAGGGAGTCCAAGAGACAATAGGGCATGGTGGGGACTAAAATGATGACAGGAATGAAGATTATGTATAAACTCACTCTGGACTTTCACTCCAAGACTGACCTGGCTACAGCCACTGCTGAGTGCCCCATCTGCCACCAGCCAAGACCTATACTGCATCTCCAACATGGCACCATTCCCCAGGGTGGTGACCAGCTGTCCACCTAGTGACAGGTGGATTACATTGGACAGGTTCCATCTTGGAAGAGGGAACACTTTGTTCCAATTGAAATTGACATTTACTCTGTATATGAATTTGCCTTTCTTGAACGCAGAGCTTCTGCCAAAACTACCATCTGTGGACCTACAGAACACATATTCATACAGTATTGCTTCGGATTGAGGAGCTCATTCCATTGCAAAGGAAGTGCTGCAATGAGTTTATGCTTATGGAATTCACTGGTCTCACAATGTTTCCCACCATTCTTCTTCTTTTTTCTTTTTTCTTTTTTTAAGATTTTATTTATTTATTCATGAGAGACACAGAGAGAGAGAGGCAGAGACACAGGCAGAGGCAGAAGCAGGCTCTATGCAGGGAGCACGATGCGGGACTCGATCCCCGGACTCCAGGATCACGCTCTGAGCTGAAGGCAGATGCTCAACCATTAAGCCACTCAAGCATCCCATCCTACCAATTCTAAGGTAACCAGGTTGAGAAAATAATGGAATAGCCTTTGGAAGACTCAAGTATAGTGCCAGCTAGATGGCAATACCTTTTAGGGCTGGGGCAGTGCCCTCCAGGAAGCTGTGCATGCTCTAAGTCATCATCCAATACATGGCGTTGTCTTCCCATAACCAGAATTTACAAGTCCAGGAATCCAAGGTGTAGAAATAGGTGTGGTATCCCTACTATTATCTACTAGCAAAATCTTTTTAAAAATTTTATTTATTTATTCATGAGAGACACCGAGAGAGGCAGAGACACAAGCAGAGGGAGAAGCAGGCTCCATGCAGGAAGCCTGACGTGGGACTCGATCTCGGGACCCCGGGGTCACCACCTGGGCCGAAGGCAGGTGCTAAGCCACTGAGCCACCTGGGCTGCCCTACTAGCTAAATTTTTGCTTTGAGTCCCAATGATCTTATCCTCTGCTGGTCTAGAGATCATGCCCTATCATTAAGGTCAGTAGAAAGTTATAATAACCCAATCTAGGAAGGACCACTAATGGCCTAGACCTCTGAAGAATGAAGATTTAAGTCACTAGCAGGAAAAAAATTACTATCAGCTGAAGTGCTTGTTGAGGACAAAGGGAATATGTGCCGGTTTCTTAACAAGTTTGATGATAATAATACAATATTGTCGTCCATATCCACTATACTTGTGTTAGAGCTCTAGCGCTTATCTGCTACTGATTGGATTCAGAGGAAATAAGGAATGGGCACTGAAAGAAATTAGATATAAATACCACCGATGCCCATGAGACCAGTTGCAGAAACAAAGCCTGTGATTGTTATAAGTGTTTCTTCCCCTTTTTGTGACTGTGTTAGTCTGTTCAGGCTGCCATAACAGAATACCACAGACTTGGTTGCTTGAACAGCAGAAATTCATTTTCTTTTTTAATTTATTATTTTATTTTTTATTTATTTTTAATTTTTTTAATTCATTTTCTTATGCTTCTAGAGGCCAGAAGTCCAAGACGACAGTGCTTATATGGTTAAGAAGTGGAGGGAGAAGTTATCCTTAGTCCACATTTCATCTAGCTAGACCAAGGATTAAATTTACATAAGAGATTAATAGGAGAAAAACCCAAAGTTTTATTACATGAACACACAGAGGCCCAATAATAGGATTGAGACCTGAAGAAGTAACCGAAGACAGGCAGTTTTTATACTGTTTAGACAAAGAGACAATAAATCTGTGAGGAAATGAAAGGACAAAGAAAACTTAACATTGGGAGTTTCAATTAGTAAGAAATTCTAAGCAGAATTTCAGCTGTGGTAATAAATTAGTATAAAGTTAACAAAAGTTATTTCTACAGCCTTCTAGGCTCTGAATTTCCTCTCTCTGGTGAAGGAGGTTTCCTTCCCTCCTGGTAGAGAGAGGCTGCCTTTCACCTGGGAGATTTATTTCCTGCCTTCATGGGACAGAGGAGGATATGAGTGTCCTTATGGCACAGGCTATCTCTTAAGTAACTTTTTTTTAGTAACTTTTTTTAAGTAACTTTTTAAAAAAGATTTTATTTATTTTTTCATGAGAGTCACAGAGAGAGAGGCAGAGACATTGAGGGAGAAGCAGACTCCCTGCAGGGAGCCTGATGTGGGACGAGATCCTGGGACCCTGGGTTGAGTCCTTGAGCTGAAGGCAGATGCTCCACCACTGAGCCACTCAAGCATCTCTCTTAAGTAACCTTTGTTGAAAATAATCAATATGCTGGAGTGGCCCATTTTGGGGCAGCATGCCTTTGGCCCCCTGCAGTTGGGTTCTGGTGAGAATTCTGGGATTGCAGATGGCAGCCTTCTTGATATGTCCTCACATGGCCTTTTCTCTGTGTGCATACCCTTGGTATCTCCTCCTCTTCTTCCTCTTCTTTTTTTTTCTTCCTCTTCTTTTTGAAAGACTTTATTTAGAGCATGAGCAGAGGGAGGGGCAAAGGGAGAGGGAGGGAGAGAGAGAATCCCAAGTGGACTCTGCACTGAGCACAAAGCCCTAGGTGAGGCTGAGTCCCAAGACACTGGGATCATGACCTGTGCCCAAATCAAGAGTCATTTGCTTAAATGACTGAGCCACCCAGGTGTCCCTGTCTCTTAATCATCATCTTCTTCTTCTTTTTTAAAGATTTTTAAATTTATCTATTCATGAGAGACACAGAGAGAGAGCCTGAGACACAGGCAGAGGGAGAAGCAGGCTCCATGTATGGAGCCCGATATGGGACTTGATCCTGGGACTCCAGGATCACGCCCTGAGCCAAAGGCAGATGCCCAACTGGTGAGCCACCCAGGCGTCCCTGTCTCTTACCCTTTTTTTTTAAAAGATTTTATTTATTTATTCATGAGAGACACAGGGAGAAAGAGAGAGAGAGAGAGAGAGAGAGAGAGAGAGGCAGAGGCAGAGGCAGAAGCAGAGGGAGAAGCAGGCTCCACGCAGGAAGCCTGATGAGATACTTGATCCTGGGACTCCAGGATCATACCCTGGGCCGAAGGCAGGCGCTAAACCACTGAACCACCCAGGGATCCCTCTCTTACTCTTCTTACAAGGACATCAGTCCTGTTGGATTAGGGCCCTACCCTTATGATATCATTTAACTTAATTACCTGCAGAAAAGTCTTTTCTGCAAATATAGTCACATTGGGAGTTAGGGCTTCAACATACTAACTTGAGGAGGACGTAGTTCAGTCCATAACAGTCATAAATATATGTATATGTGTGTAGCAAATATTTTTTTTTACTTCCATTTCCTTTTCTTCTTTTTTAAGATTTATTTGAGAGACAGAGAGAGAGTGGGGGGGAGGGACAAAGGGAGACAGTCTTCTTTTTTTTTTAAGGATTTTATTTATTTATTCATAGAGACACGGAGAGAGAGAGAGAGGCAGAGATACAGGCAGAGGGAGAAGCAGGCTCCACTCAGAGAGCCTGACGTGGGACTCGATCCAGGGTCTCCAGGATCACGCCCTGGGCTGCAGGTGGCGCTAAACCGCTGTGCCACAGGGGCTGCCCAGGGAGACAGTCTTCAAGCAGACTCCTTGCTGAGTGTGGAGCCTGACACAGGACTCCATCTCAAACACATGAGATCATGACCTGAATTGAAACCAAGAGTTGGATGCTTAAATGACTGAGCCACCCAGGGGCCCCAGTTTAATTCCTTCTCTTATCCTATATCATGGAACATAAGATGTATTCATAATTGTTAACTTCCTATCAGAGTATTTAAGTTATACGATATGAAGGAAAAGAGTATACATCACCCAAAGACTGCATCATCTCATTGGGAGAGAGCATGTTTTTGGCTGTTTGCAGGATAGTTGTATTATCAGAAGTATGACTTTGCTATTTGCCTTCTTTGGAGATTAAATGTAGTTTAAATGTATATGGGTGCCAAGTTGCAAAGGTTTCCAGTGTAGGGCTATTGCTAACAAGGTTGTGACATTCTTGTATATTTTTTCCTGGTGTACATAAGTAGTTATAAGGACATACACTGAGTAGTGGAGTTGCTGATTTATAGCATATGGGTATTTTTGGCTTTGAAAGATATTGCAAAATATTTATTTTTCAAGATGGTTTTGCCAGTTTATATTCCTATGAACAGTTGATATGAGGTAGTTACTGCATCCTTGCTTATACTTGACACTATCATTTTTTTCAATTTTAGCTATTCTTGTGAGTATATAATTATATTTCATAGTGTTTGCAACTGGCATTTCTTTGTTGGTGTCAGTAAAATTGGGTCATTTGCATTTCTTTTGTGAAATGTCTGCTTAGCTCTTTTGCCCATTTTTCTATTGGGTTGTTTGGCTTCTTATTGATTTGTATTAGTTCTTTATATCTTTTGATGAACAGAAGATCTTAATTCAGTCTAATTTACCCATTTTTTGTAATGCTTTTTGTGTCTTGTTTGAGAAATTTTTCTGTCTTGAGGTCATTACACTTTTTTTTTTGGTGAAAGATTTATTTGATCTGAAGAGAAACCAGAGTATCATTACACTTTTCTATATTGTTTTTTTTCCCATTTTTTTTATTGTGGTGAAATGCATATAACATAAAATTCACTATTTAATATTTTTCAGTGTACAGTCCAGTGGCAATAAATACATTCATGATGTTGTGCAGCCATCACTACCATCCATAATCCCAGCGTCTCAGGATCCAGTCCCATATCAGGCTCCCCATTGGGAGCCTAGTTCTCCCTCTGCCTATGTCTCTGCCTCTTTCTCTGTGTCTCTCATGAATAAATAAATAAAATCTTTTTAAACAGCTTCATGAGAGACACACAGAGAGAGAGAGAGAGGCAGAGACACAGGCAGAGGGAGAAGCAGGCTCCATGCAGGGAGCCTGATGTGGGACTCAATCCTGGGTTTCCAGGATCAGGCCCTGGGCTGAAGGTGGCACTAAACCACTGAGCCACCCAGGCTGCCCAAATAAAGAAAATCTTTAAAAAAATTACATATCCCTAAAGATTAGTAATATTGAGCATCTTTTCTTTTTCGTTCATTTTTAAAAAATATTTTATTTATTTATTCATGAGAGACACAGAGAGAAAGAGAGAGAGAGACAGAGACAGAGACAGAGACAGAGGGAGAAGCAGGCTCCATGCAGGGAGCCTGACATGGGACTGGATCCCTGGTCTCCAGGATCAAACCTTGGGCCAAAAGTGCCACTAAACCACTGAGCCACCGGGACTGCCCTTGAGCATCTTTTCATGCACTTATTGGCCATTTATATATCTTTTCTGGAGAAATGTCTGTTCATGTCTTTGCCCCCTTTCCCACCAGGAACCCCAACCTCACAATCCCATTTTTTTATTTAGAAAAAATTTTTAAATTGAAGTATAGTTGACACACAATGTTAATCCTTTGTGTATTTTTTTAAGTTAAAAAAAAATTTTTAAGTCATCTCTATACCCAACATGGGGCTTGAACTCACAACCCTGTGATCAAGTCCTGTGCTCCACCAACTGAGCCAGCTAGGCACCCTTCCTTTGCCTAGTTTTGAATAGAGTTGTTTGGTTTTTTGTAGTTGAGTTTCAGTAGTTCCCTAAATATTCTGAATCCCTTATCAGATATGATTTGTAAATATTTTCTCCCATTCTGGAGGTTGCCTTTTTACTCTGTTGATCTTGTCTTCTAGTGTACAAATTTTGAAATTTTTAAAATTTTGGAGTTTTATTTTATTTATTTTTAAAAATATTTTATTTATTTATTTGAGACAGAGAGAACAAGCAGGAGCAGCATAAAGGGAAAAGCAGATTCCCCACTGAGGCGGGAGCCCAACATGGGGCTTGATCCCAGGACCCCTGGATCATGACCTGAGCCCAAGGCAGACATTCAACTGAGCCACCCAGGTGCCCCCAATTTTGGAATTTGTTTTTTGTTTAAGATTTTGTTTATTTATTCATGAAAGACACAGAAAGAGGCAGAGTCACAGGCAGAGGGTGAAGCAGGGTCCATGCAGGGAGCTTGACATGGGACTCAATCCCGGGTCTCCAGGATCACACCCTGGGCTGAAGGCAGCACCAAACTGCTGAGCCACCTGGGCTGCCCTTCTTAAATTTTTTATTTTTTATTTTTTACTTTTATTATTTATTTATTTATTTATTTAATTAGTTACTTATTTTTAATTTTTTCCTTCTTAAATTTTTTAAATTAAAATATAGTTTTCTCTGTAGACATGTTACTTATCATTTGTTACCATCTAGTTCTAGGTCCTTGGGATTTTTTGTATGCTATTGTACATCACATTCATATATATATATATATATATATATATATATATACACACACACACACAATATATATATATGTATTCTAAAGATATGTCTAAAGATATATATATATATTCTGAAGATTTTATTTATTTACTCATGAGACATAGCAGAGACATAATGAGAGGCAAAAGGAGGCTCCTTGTAGGGAGCCCAATGTGGGATTTGATCCTGGAACTCTGGGATCACACCCTGAGCCGAAGGCAGATGCTCCACTGATCCACCAGGTATTCCTCACCTCATATTCTTTTATTAAATTTTATTTTCTTCTCTTGTAAGTTGAAATATGATAGAATTTTATTTTATTTTTAAACTTCATTTTTTATTTTTTATTTATTTATGATAGGCACACAGTGAGAGAGAGAGGCAGAGACATAGGCAGAGGGAGAAGCAGGCTCCATGCACCAGGAGCCCGACATGGGACTCGATCCTGGGTCTTCAGGATCGCGCCCTGGGCCAAAGGCAGGTGCTAAACTGCTGCGCCACCCAGGGATCCCATGATAGAATTTTATATATTGATTTTTGATCTAGCAACCTTTCTAATTTTTAAATTCTAATAATTTATCTGTAGACCTATAATTTTTATGTACATAATTATGCAATCATATTTTTTTCCTTTTTCAAATTCTTATACCTTGTAATTTTGTGTGCATGTGTCATTATTGTACTTGCTAGGGTTTCCAATACAATAGTAAACAGAAGTAGGAATAATGGTGGCTACAAATTATTCTCAATCTAAAAGGGAAAGGTTTTGGGGGATCCCTGGGTGGCTCAGCGGTTTAGTGCCTGCTTTTGGCCCAAGGCGTGATGCTGGAGTCCCGGGATCGAGTTCCGCATCAGGCTCCCTGCATGAAGCCTGCTTCTCCATCTGCCTCTCTGTGTCTCTCATGAATCAATAAATAAAATATTAGAATAAATAAATAAAAGTGAAGGCTTTTAATGTCTTACCATTAAATATTATATTTGCTATGGCTCAAATGTACACTTTGATTAAGAGGCATGCATATTTGTAGCAGAACACCTTGTCCTCAGCCCACTTCCTCTAGAAATGTAGGGCAAGCCTTGTAAAGCCTTGTAAATCTTCCAAAAGCCCTGCCCCTGTTCTTGTGGTGGCCCAGGTGTCCTACAGAGAGGAAAGGGGAGGGGAGGAATTCTCACTAATGCTTCAGTTACAGATGGATCTAGTGGGGCAATCTGCTTTTGGGGATTGCAGTTGCTCTTCAGCCCAACACTGACACCATCTGGATGGAGGAAGAATGAACCATTGCAACCAATGTGTTGAACTTAGAGCAGTACGGTGATTACTCAAAAACCCTGGCCATTAACCTTTGTGTGGACAATTGGACTGCTCTAAAGGGATTCATCCTATGGCTTGGACAATGAGAAGCTCTTGTATGACCAGTATGCATGGAAACAGGGGAGCCTGGCAGACTTACTTGATGGAGCAGGAGACTTGTCCTCAGGGTCGTGAGTTTGAGCCCTACGATGGGTGTGGTGATTACTTAAAAAATTTTTTTTAAATTTTTAAATAAAAAAATATATATGTGGAAAGACTTTGGGGTTCACCTTCAAGATCATCAGTGTCTTCCCATGTGTAAGGCACTGATACCCCCTAGCAATCAGGAAGCTAATGCCCTATTTCTGGTACAAGTCCTAGCAACTGGCCCTTCAGTAGATATAGCAAATTGGGTGCATAGAAAGAGTGGCCACTGAAGTGCTCAGATGGGATGGCATTTTGCCAAGGATGCTGGGTTGCCCTTGAAATACAGTGACTTGGGGACACCTGGGTGGCTTAGCAGTTGGGCACCTGTCTTCTGTTCAGGTTGTGATCCTGGGATCCGTAATCGAGTCCCACATCGGGATCCCTGCATGGAGCCTGCTTCTTCCTCTGCCTATGTCTCTGCCTCTGTCTCTCACTCTGTGTCTTTCATGAATAAATAAATCTTAAAAAAAGAAAGAATTACAGTGAGTTAGTGAGTGGTTGGGAAACTGATTATATTGTCCCCCTCCCTCTGAATGAAGGTTCTAAATATGCCCTGGTTTGTGTAGACACTGCATCTGGTTGAACCTGAGCTCTTCCCTGTCACTGTGCAAATCAGGTTGCTACCATTAGGGACGTAGAGAAACTGAGTGCCAAGTACTCCTACTCCATAGACAGTATTTAGGAGTCACATTTCAAAGGTCATGATATGCAAAACTGGGCAAAAGAACATGGGATTGAATGAAGGTTTCATCTCCCCTATGACCTGCAAGCAGCAGGATTGGTAGAAAGGAAAAATAGAATATTAAAGCAGCAGGCTAAATTATTACAAGTAAAACCACTTTGGCTGGGTGGACTAAGGTCCTGCCCTAGGCTTTAATACTTTTAAATGATCAACCAGTAGGGCCTCTTGCTCTATATGCCAGACTGCAGACTCCTGCTGAGACACTCAATGTCATAAAAGTATAAAAATCATGGGAAACAGCCATTGCCCCAACTCTTACTGTGGATCAATGTGCTAGGCTGCTGAGAGCACCAAGCCCCTTGGGACGCCAAGCGGTGATCCTGGAGACTCAGGATGGAGTCCGACATTGGGCTCCCTGCATGGAGCCTGCTTCTCCCTTTGCCTGTGTCTCTGTCTCTCTCTCTCTCTGTGTGTCTCTCATGAATAAATAAAATCTTAAAAAAGAAAGAAAGAAAGAAAGAAAGAAAGAAAGAAAGAAAGAAAGAAAGAACACCAAGCCTCATTGTGCCTGAAAAAGGAATCATCTAGAATTTGCAATGGGAATGGGTGAGTTACTTTTCACCCCTGGGTGAGGGCGAACTACTCAATCTCACTAGAATCCTGTTGTCTTGCTACAAGCTGCACCTGTTGAAATGTATTCTACCTGGAATGGAACGTGCAGCAGATGAAGAGGGGAAGGGAGGCGCTGGGTATCCTCATGTGGCATATCTCACCCCTAGTCCATCTCCTCACACTTGACGGTGCTGTAGGATATAAACAACCAGGTCAAGTTCCTAAAGCTGCCAACCTCCTCAAGGCCAGATGGGCCCATTCTGTTGTCACTGGTACAGTTATTTGACTGCCATGTTTCTCCCTCTCTATTGGCCTGGAGAAAAACGTAGCATATGTAGAAATCCTTACTATGGGGCGCCTGGGTGACTCGGTTAAGTGTCTGCCTTCCCAGGTTGGGTCAAGATTTCTGGGGGCGGGGGGGTGGTCCAAGGATTGAGCCCCACTTTGGGCTTCCTGCTCAGTGGGGAGCCTGCTTCTCCCTCTGCTCCACCCCCCTTGCTCCTGTGTGCTCACTCCCTCTTTCTCTCCCTCCACCTCAAATAAATAAATAAAACATTAAAAAAAATCCTTGCTGTATTTACCCAACAAGCCTTAAATGATAGCTGGCAAAGCCTGTGTTTACTGACAACTGAAATGTCTCTAATGAGAAAAACTGTGCCCAAGACAGGATGGCCTTGGACATTATTACTGCCTTGTAAGGAGGCACCTGTGGCATTATCCAGAGAATGCTGTGTGGTCATAGTTGATGATTCTGCTCATGTATCATCATTATTAAATCGCATGAGAATACACGTGAACACCCTGAGTGATTTAAACTCTAGCCTAGGGGAATTAATAAATCATGGGGCTCTTGGTTGAAAAAAGTTTATTACTTATTTTGGGAATTATTATCTTAATCTGTGTTTTCTCTTGCATGTGCCTGTATTTCTGCTATGGTATCTGCCTCCAGTGCAGCCAGAGAGCCACCAAATGAGCCAACTCTGTGCTAATGAAACCCTTTGCTCACCCCTCAGGGCACACTTGAGAAGAGGGCATGCAAGATTTTAAGAGCCTGGCGCACAAGAAGTAGTGTTGGAGAAAATCAACCAAGAAGATGTGATTGCTGGTTGACCTGTGACCCAGCCCTGGGCAGTTGGAGGCTCCTCACCCCCTCCCATGTCCTTGGAATGTATGTTCTGTCCACTGTTCCCACAGTGGGGGCCATTTTCAAGGACAGAGCCTTGAGGGAGCAAGGTTTTGTTGAGACCGTCTGGACGGCACACGTGACTGAGTCCACGGAAGACCTCTCTACAACTTTGAAGACTGGCAGGCAGATTCCGAGATCCACTCATCTTGTGGCTGCCCAAAGCAAGGCTCATAAATTAGTTCCCTGGCTTAGTAACTCTGCCACCTACTAATCTGGAATGCTCGGTCTCTTTCTGCTGTCTTTCATTGCCCTCCGTGTGGGGCGCCAGTTACAGATTTCCCTGGGAAAAGTCATGAGGTTACAACCAACAGGGTAGAAGGCAAGAGTTTTTGCTTTTGTTCTTCACCCTGTGAACTTCAAGCATTTATTTAGAAGGTCCTAGTTCACACCTGGAATATTTCTGGAGCTCTTTTTTACTTCTGCTGAAGTATAATGCCTTATTCAGTAGAGTGCACAGCAGGGTGCAAGGTACTTTCAGGAAAAGTATCTCACTTTTTTTTTTTTTTAAGATTTTATTTGGAGCAGCCCGGGGGCTCAGCGGTTTAGCGCCACCTTCAGCCCGGGATGTGATCCTGGAGTCCCGGAATTGAGTCCCGCATTGGAGCCTGCTTCTCCCTCTGCCTGTGTCTTTGCCTCTCTTTCTCATGAATAAATAGATCTTAAAAAAATATTTATTTATTTGAGAGAGAGCAAGAGAACACAAGCAGAGGGAGGGGCAGAAGAAGGAGAAGCAGGTTCCCCACTGAGCAGGGAGTCCCATGCAGGGGAACCCCCCGGACCCTGAGATCATGACCTGAGCTGAAGGCAGACGCTTAGCTGAGCCATCCAGGTGCCCCACGTTTGATTTTTACAATTCAACTGCTATTATATAAACACAAAAGTATTCCAAATCATGTACAAAAGAAACCTGCCCTCATCTATGACTCTTTCCCACCCTGAGGCATCAATGTTGACAACCAAAAAGCCCTATTTTGGGAGGTGCCTGGGTGGCTTACTCGGTTCAGCATTTGACTCCTTTGATTTCAGCTCAGGTCATGATCTCAAGGTTGTGAGGTTGAGCCCTATGTCTGGGTCTGTGTTGTTCCAATTTAATTTAAAATTTTTTATTTTTATTTTTTAATTTTTATTTATTTATGATAGTCACACACACACACACAGAGAGAGAGAGAGAGAGAGAGAGAGAGAGAGAGAGAGAGAGGCAGAGACACAGGCAGAGGAAGAAGCAGGCTCCATGCCGGAGCTCGACATGGGACTCGATCTCAGGTCTCCAGGATCACGCCCTGGGCCAAAGGCAGGCGCTAAACCGCTGCACCACCCAGGGATCCCTAATTTAAAATTTTTAAAAAGATTTTATTTATTTATTCATGAAAGATAGAGGAGAGGCAGAGACACAGGCAGAGGGAGAAGCAGGCTCCATGCAGGGAGCCCAATGCAGGACCTGATCCTGGGACTCCAGGATCACACCCTAGGCTGAAGGCAGATGCCCAACCGCTTAGCCACCCAGGTGTCCCATCGTTATAATTTTAGTATATGTGCTGCTGAATCGAGCACAATGTCTGGCTCTGTGCTGGGCCTGGACCCTGCTTAAGATTCTCTCCCTCTCCTGCTCCCCTCTGCTCATTCTCTTTCTTTCCCTAAGAAAACAAAACAAAAAACCCAAAACCCTATTTTGTCTTACTCTTCTGTGATTTTTTAAAAGATGTTATTTACTCATTCATGAGAGACACAGAGAGAGAGAGAGACACAGGCAGAGGGAGAATCAGGCTCTCCACAGGGAGCCCAATGCAGGACTTGATCCCTCCCCTGACCTGTGATCACATCCTAAGCCAAAGGCAGACGCCAAACCACTGAGCCACCCAGGCGTCCCTGTGATTTTGTTGAAAACTGATTTTCCCAGGGCACCTGGGTGGCTCAGTCAGCAAGGTGCCTGCCTTCAGCTCAGGTGATGATCCCAGGGTCCTGGGATTGAGCCCTGCATTGGATTATTTGCTTCCAGGGGAACCTACTTCTCCCTTCCCCTCTGCCTGCTGCTTCCCCCACTTGTGCTCTCTCTCTCTTAAGAAACAAAACCGGTTTTGCCAACTATATTCAACTGTCTCAGTACAGAACATTTTGAGACTCATTTTGAGATTTTGCCAGGCATGTGGAAGGGCAACAGGGCAAGACAACCAAGATAAGATGGTGATCCAGGTCGTTAACTACATAATCCAGACTTTAAAGAATTGAATGAGACCAGCGAGTGCTACTAGATCAGAAGAACATTGAGGCATCAAGTCACAAGTTCTCTTTGAGGTTGCATCGAAGCTAGGGAAGGTCAGTACAAACCAGCTGGAAGAACAGAAAAAAAGTTAAGAGGAAAGTGTCTAGGGGATCCCTGGGTGGCTCAGCGGTTTAGCGCCTGCCTTTGGCCCACGGTGTGATCCTGGAGTCCCGGGATCGAGTCCCATGTCGAGCTCCGGCATGGAGCCTGCTTCTCCCTCTGCCTGTGTCTCTGCCTCTATCTCTCTCTATGTCTATCATAAATAAATAAATAAATAAATAGATAGATAGATAGATAGATATAATAAATAAATAAATAAAAACTTTAAAAAAGTGTCTACAGTTTGAGATTTCCAGTGTGAAATACCCGTATAACAAGGTCAGATCTTTACCATAAGTGAGTGAAAGTCAGTGAGTTTCAGAAATTTCAAAAAGTATAAGGCTTAGATGTTGGATGGTTCATACTTATGAAATGAAAAATCACACTGATATCAAAGTCCGATGAGAGCTGGGGAGAGACCAGAGCAGGGGTAGATAAGGATCTAGTTTCTTTACTGATCATTTTCCTTACTCCCACTCAAGCTCCAACTTCTTGTCTCATGTCCTTATGTCCACTGGTATCATCTTTTTGCCTTCACTTCCTTGTCCATGGTTCATGTGTCTGTTCCCTCTGGCAGAAAACCTGAATAAGCCTGCTTCTCTCTTTTAGTCACACACACCAGATTAAGAAAATCACCCTTCCAGGAGCATCATTATGTTTGCAGAGAAAAGTCAAAAGGGGCTGGTTAGAGATATGTTGACAGATGGCAGGATATATCAAACCCTTTAGATCCTACAGTGGGTTTCCCTTTCATTCTCTGAATATTTCCACAGAGGCTAGTCATTTATTCATTGTTTTTTTTTTAAAAAACAAAATCAATGAATATATGTCATACAGAAAAACTTCAAATCCATAGTAGGGAAACAAATGTTTAGAAACTCCCCTACAGGGTGCCTTGGGTAGCTCAGTGGTTGAGCGTCTGCCTTTGGCTCAGGTCATGATCCCGGGGTCCTGGGATGGGATGGAGTCCTGCAACAGACTCCCTACTGGGAGCTGCTTCTCCCTCTGCCTATGTCTCTGCCTCTTTCCTGAATAAATAAATCTTAAAAAAAAAACCCAAAAAACCAAACCTCTTTACACTCACCTCATCCAGTTCTACTCCACAAAGTTAACAATTGTTCTAATTTTTTGTTTATCCTTCTAAAACTCCACTTACACATGAGAATGGTGTCACACAATATATTTCACAAGACAGTCCATGTGTTTAACATATATCAAAATGTGTTAAATCTGGAAAACAATTTAAACAAATATGTTAAATCCCCAGAACAAAGTGATCTTCCTAAAACACATTTGAAAATTTCAATGGAAAAAAAAGAAATTTCAAATAGGGGATGCCTAGGTGGCTCAGGGGTTGAGCATCTGCCTTTGGCTCAGGGCGTGATCCCAGGGTCCTGGGATTGAGTCCCACATCGGGCTCCCTCTTAAATAAATAAATAAAATATTAAAAAAATAAAAATAAAAATAAAATTTAAAGAGGTAAAGAGATAAAAGTTATGGAGAAGGTGCAAGAAATTTGAAATCCTCTTGCATTGGAACGTTAACAGCATTGAGTGTATAAACACTATATATGAAACACAAATTGATACAGCCTAGAATATTTGCTAGGTTGTAACCGAAAAGACAGTGTTTATAGCTAAGAGATGCAAGCAGAAATTGAAGCTTAGGCATTAGGAACTGGTACCTTTTTTTTTAAGATTGTATATCTATTCATGAGAGACACAGAGAGGCAGAGACACAGGCCAAGGGAGAAACAGGCTCCTCAGGGGGAGCCCCATGCAGGACTCGATCCCAGGACCCCGGGATCATGATTTGAGCTGAAGGCAGGCGTTCAACCACTGAGCCACCCAGGTGTCCCCCTCCCCACCCTTTTTAAAGAAGAAGTAGGATTTATTGACAGACATGAATAGGGAGGGGGCAGTGTCCAGGTTCTCATGAGTGCAGAGCCCACCATTTTTCCAGGGGGCCATGAGTAGGGATATATTTGACCCCACAGCCATCTGGGATGAGCGGCTTTTCAGTCACCATGTCTTCAAATCCGTCCACATTAAACTTAGTAAAGCTCCACTGCTTTGAGTTGTGGAGCTTCTGGCAGCCAGGGAACTTGAACTTGGCCCTATATAGGACCTCAATCAGCCACTCCTTGTCTTTCAGTTTGGTACAGATGGACACGATGACGTGGCCAGTGTGGGCCCTTGGCCACTGTGCCCTGGGGCTTCCCAAGGCACCTGGCATACCTTTCTGGAACCTGTCAGCCTCAGCACAAGACAACACCTTGATGTAGATGATGTGGAAGGGGTGGAGCCTCACTCGGATGTGAAAACCATCTTTGCCACAGCTTTTCACCATGTACTTGCTGGAACAAATATGGGCAGCCTCCGGAGCTTCAAAGACTGCACATATCCATCAGACACTATCTGGCCACATGGTGGGAACTCATCCACTTTTGCCTTCTTCTGCCCCACATCAAAGATGCAGATTTTGGCATCAGGGGCACCTCTGCAGAAGGGAGATTTTGGATATGACCTATTCTTCCAATACTACTAACACCTGGCGGAGCAGCAGCCCATGGCGGCACCAGGTTCTTCAGTGGCTGGGAAGGAAAAGAGAGGAACTGGTTCCTATTGGTAAAATCACATTTCCCAGCAGTTCAGTTTTCTCATTTATGGTTTAGAATGATGATCAAGTTGAGATAATGCATTAAAAATTGTATATAAATATACATATATAAAAATTCTATATAAAGGCTACTACTTTTAAAAATGTTGATGTTCTGGGATGCCTGGATGGCTCAGCGGTTGGGTGTCTGCCTTCGGCTCAGGGTGTGATCCCAGGATCCGGGATCAGGTCCCGCATGGGGCTCCCTGAGAGGAGCCTGCCTCTCCCTCTGCCTGTCTCAAGTGATTAAATAAAATCTTAAATTAAAAAAAGGTGATGTTCTTTTCTTTTTTTTAAGATTTCATTCATTTATTCATTTTTAAAACAATTTATTTATTTATTCATGAGACACACACACACACAGAGAGAGAGAGAGATAGAGAGGCAGAGACAGAAGCAGGCTCCATGCAGGGAGCCTGATGTGTGACTCGATCCCGGGTCTCCAGGATCACACCCTGGGCCAAAGGCAGGCCCTAAACCGCTGAGCCACCGGGCTGCCCTCATTCACTTATTCATGAGAGATACAGAGAAAGAAAGGCAGAGACACAGGCAGAGGGAGAAGCAGGACTGGATCCCGGAACACATCTGGAGCTGAAGGTGCACGCTCAACCGCTGAGCCACCCAGGTGTCCCCAAAATGTTGATGTTCTTATCTTAATTTTTTCCAGTCATGTGAGGTTCTACCAATAGGAGACACAGAAAAGACAAGCGTCATAAATATTCAGTGTCTAAGGAACAAAAAGACAAGATTATGAATTCTATACCGCAATCAATAAACATCTAATGGTTGTAGTTGTATATTTGATAATATGGCTACATGGTAGATGGTGTCGTGTCTGTGTAGCCATATGCATTTTTCATGTTGAGCAGAATAACAAATAGGGCAGTCAACAGTTCTTTGTGTCACCAGCCAGAACAAGAAGTTTCTTTTTTTACATGTATTCTTACTTTATTAAATCTTGCTAGCATTCTTTAAAGGAAGAACACACAGATAAGTAGGTTACACTGAAGAAATCTAATTTTTATAGGAGAATTAAGAAGCTTTGGGGCGCCTAGGTGGTTCAGTCGGCTAAACGTCTGCCTCTGGCTCAGGTCATGATCTCAGTGTCCTGGGATGGAGCCCCATGTCACTGTTGGGCTCCCTGCTCAGCGAGGGGCCTGCTTCTCCCTCTCCCTCTGTTGCTCCCCCTGCGTGTGCTAGTTCTTTCTCTGTCTGTCTCTGTCAAATAAATAAAATCTTAAAAAAGAAAGGAAAAGAAAAAGCCTTTAAGACACTTCCAGAAGGACATCTGATGGCTCAGTGGTTGAGCGTCTGCCTTTGGCTCAGGGTGTGATCCCGGAGTCCTGGGATCCAGTCCCACATGAGGTTCCCTGCAGGGACCCTCCTCCCTCTGCCTGTACCTCTGCCTCTCTCTGTGTCTCTCGTGAATAAATAAAATCTTTTAAATATATATATATATAAAGACACTTTCAGGTATTATCTTCAGTGATACTTATCTTTATTCTGGGACTTCCAGTCATATTCCACCCCTACAGCTACCACAAATGCAGCAAATCCCTATTTGAATAATGCACCAAAGGAAACATAGTTTGCAAAGCCAGCCAATGGTTGGCTCCAAGCTTCCTAGCAGCCCCATGGATCCCTCGGCCTACGTGCAGTCAGCTTCTCCTGGACAGATTGAAATGGTTTTCCTTCTGTCTTCCACTGTTTATAATCTGGAAGTTCCAGTTTAGTAGGACAGCGTCTGATAGCAATCTGACCTCTCGTAGCACTTAATTTTCAACCCTCCAGCCAGAACCAAAGGGAAACGGTGGTGTATGAAAAGTTTTTGGGGTATCTGAGAATTATGGGACACAATCTGTCTCTAAAAGTCAATATAGGGACACCTGGGTGGCTCAGCGGTTAAACGCCTGTCTTTGACTCAGGGTGTGATCCTCAGGGTGTGATCCTGGGGTCCTGGGATTAAGTCCCACATTGGGCTCCCTGCATGGAGCCTGCTTCTCCCTCTGCATCTCTCATGAAAAAATAAATAAATAAAATCTTTAAATAAATAAAAGTCAATATGTTCCTTTTTTACTTCCTTAAAACTTAGTGTTCTACATATAAAACAATCTTACCTCTTGGATATTTTCTTACCTCTTGGATATTTCTGCTTGTACATATCTTTATTGTATCTCCTCCTCCTTTTATGAAACCATTGATTTATCTAAAAAAGTGAAGTTAGGGAAATGAACCAAGGAATAAGGTCACTGGTTTATATGGGTGATAGCACTACACAGGTGACTCTTTCAATAAAGAAACATGTTGTCATACCTGTTCTACTGTCATGTTAAATTCAAATGCCAGTGATTGGCGATCTCTTCTTGTGGGGCATTTGTTTAACTTAAACATTGCCCAGAGAGTGTCCATGAGGGGTTTGCTGACAAATCGTTCCTGGGGACATTGTTCTTCCTTTTCCTCTTCCTCTTCCAGTTTTTCTTCTACTTCCACTTCTTTTTCTTCTTTTTCTCTCCATTTTTCTTTTCTCCTTTCATCTTCATGATGATTCCTATTTGATTGCTCTGGATTTTGACCACAAAGCATAGCTGGTTCTTTCTGTATAGCAAAATCTGTGGAATCAAATCAAACTGCAGCTAAATTTGACTTTTAAATCGTAGTCAACATTCTTCAGTGAAAGAATATATTTGATTCTCATAAAGTAACAGTGTTGTCCATTGTTGGAAAAAAGAGAGGAAAGGAAAAGCAAAATTATTAAAATCAAAGACATTCATAAAAACATCAGTTTAGGGCAGCCCTGGTGGTGCAGCGGTTTAGTGCCACCTGCAGCCCGGGGTGTGATCCTGGAGTCCCGGGATCGAGTCCCACATCGGGCTTCCTGCATGGAGCCTGCTTCTCCCTCTGCCTGTGTCTCTGCCTCTCTCGCTCTCTCTGAATGAATAAATAAATAAATCTTTAAAAAAAATAAAAAGATCAGTTTAAAAATAATTTACATTTGGATTTAAATATAGACTGAGTAGGAAAGGGGCTATGTATTGAAATTAATATGTCTTCTTGTGATGTTAGTAAAAAATAGGGACGCCTGGTGGCTCAGCTGTTGAGCGTCTGCCTTTGGCTCAGGGCTTGATCCTGGTCCCAGGATGGAGTCCCGCATTGGGCTCCCTGCGAGGAGCCTGCTTCTCCCTCTGCCTCTCTCTCTCTCTCTCTCTCTCTCTCTCTCTCTCTCTCTGTATCTCTCATGAATAAATAAATAAAATCTTTTTTAAAAAAAGTAGGTTACATTGGGGTGCCTGGGGTGGCTCAGTCAGTTAAGTGTCCAACTGTTGATTTTTCCTGAGGTCATGAGATCAGAGTTGTGATATCAAGCCTCATGTAGAGGCCCTCAGGCTCCATGCTCAGTGCAGAGTCGGCTTGAGATTCTCTTTCTCCTTCTCTCTCTACCTCTCCCCCTGCTTATTCTCTCTATACATACATATATACATACATACAATCTAAAAAAAAAATTCACCTTGAAAAAATTATAAATGACCTTACTTTATTATTTTTTTTAAATGACCTTACTTTAAGGACTATCTAGGCTTTTTATTTTCTCTTGAGAGAATTTTGGCAAGATATATTGTTTTTAGAAATTTGTTCATGTTTCAGTTTTTCCCAGGATATTTCTGGCATGCACCCATAAACTGACATCATCATCATCATCATCATCATTATTATTAATTATTTTAAGTTAGGTTTATACTGAATGTGGGGCTTGAACTTAGGACCTCTAACTAAGAGTTGCATGTTCTATTGAACAAGCCAGCTAGACACCCAATAATTATTAATAAACCACTTTTTACTATAAAGTACTCTGGTTAAAACTACATATAATCCCTCTACTTATACTATTAAAGAAATCAAATCAGTAATTTAAAAATGACCAAGATAAGGCCTCTGGGTAGCTTCATTGGTTAGGCATCTGACTCTTGATTTTGGCTCAGATCATGATCTCAGGGTCATGGGATTGAACTATGCATTGGCCTCTGCACTCAGCATGGAGTCTACTTGTCCCTCCCCTTCCTCCCACTCTCTTCCTCTCTCTCTTTTTCTCTTGGATAAATACATAAAAATCTTTTTTCAAAAGGAAAAGAGGCTACCTGGGTGGCTCAGTGGCTGAGCATCTGACTTTGGCTCAGGTAGTGGTCCTGGGATCCTGGGATCAGGTCCTGCATAAGGCTCTGTACAGAGAGCCTGCTTTTCCCTCTGCCAAAGTCTCTGCCTCTCTCTCTGTGTCTCTCATGAATAAATAAGTAAAATCTTTTTAAAAAATAATAAAAAAGGATAAAAATAACCAAAACACATCAGAAAAAGAATATATTCAAGAACTTAGTAGAAAGCAATAGTCATTGAGATGGTAAAGTATTGTACAGATGGACAAATTAACTACTGAAACTGAAAGAGAATCTAAAAACAGATCCAGGGGATCCCTGGGTGGCTCAGCGGTTTAGCGCCTGCCTTCAGCCCAGGGCATGATCCTGGAGTCCTGGGATCGAGTCCCACATCAGAGACACAGGCAGAGGGAGAAGCAGGCTCCATGTACCAGGAGCCCTACGCGGAACTCAATCCTGAGACTCCAGGACTGCGCTCTGGACCAAAGGCAGGCACTAAACCGCTGAGCCACCCAGGGATCCCCATAATAATATATTTTAAAAGCTCAAAAACCAAGGGACATTGGAGTGACTCAGTGAGTTAAGCAATTGACTCTTGGTTTCAGCTCAGGTCATCATCTCAGGGTCGTGAGATGGAGCCCTGCATGAAGCTCCATGTTCAGCACAGAGTGTGCTCAAGATTCTCTCTCCTTCTCCCCACCGCCCCCCGGCCATGCTCCTCCCCTTGGTCTCTCTCTCTCTCTCTAAATAAATAAAATCTTTAAAAGCTCAAAAACCAAGTAATATTATTGAAGGGCACATGAATATGTGATAAAAACTATAAAACTAAGGCAATAATAAAATTCAGGAAGATGGGGATCCCTGGTGGCGCAGCGGTTTAGCGCCTGCCTTTGGCCCAGGGCGCAATCCTGGAGACCCGGGATCGAATCCCACGTCGGGCTCCTGGTGCATGGAGCCTGCTTCTCCCTCTGCCTGTGTCTCTGCCTCTCTCTCTCTCTCTCTCTCTCTCTGTGACTATCATAAATAAATAAAAATTAAAAAAATTATTTAAAAAATTCAGGAAGATGGTTAGAAAAACAGGATAGACTAGAGGAGGGATACAGCAAATAGATGAAATGTATGGATAAAGCTATACTTACATTGGTAATGTTACATTACTATATTATTATTTTTTTATTTTTATTTTTTAAAGATTTTACTTATTCATGAGAGACAGAAAGAGGCAGAGACACAGGCAGAGGGAGAAGCAGGCTCCACGCAGAGAGCCCGATGTGGGACTCAATCCTGGGACCCTGGGATCACGACCTGATCTGAAGGTGGCACTAAACCACTGAGCCACCGGGGCTGCCCACTATATTATTTATATATATATATTTAGTACACAGTATATGTTAGTACATAGTTTTATATTTCATAAAATATATTGTTTTTGGAGTTGGTTGGTTGATTATGGGGATCCCTGGGTGGCTCAGTGGTTTAGTGCCTGCCTTTGGCGCAGAGCGCAGTCCTGGAGTCTCGGGATCGAGTCCCACGTCCGGCTCCCAGCATGGAGCCTGCTTCTTCCTCTGCCTGTGTCTCTGCCTCTCTCTGTCTGTCAGAGACAGAGGTTGGTTCTTGCATGTTCATGAGATTGATTTGGTTATAAATTAAATATATATCAAATATGTATTTGTATATTTCAAATATTACATATAATTTTAAAATATTTTATTTATTTGTCTTGAGAGAGAGAGAAAAAGAGCACAAATGAGGGGGAAGTGCAGAGGAGAGGGAGTCTAAAATAGGGCTCGATACCAGGAACCCTGGGATCATGACCCGAGCTGAAGGCAGATGCTTAATTGACTGAGTCACCCATGTGTACCTACATATAATTTTTAAAAAAGTAACCTCTAGGGGCACCTGGGTGGCTCAGCAGTGGAGCATCTGCCTTCAGCTCAGGGCATGATCCCAGACTCCTGGGATCGAGTCCCACACTGGGCTCCTTGCAGGGAGCCTGCTTCTCTCTCTGCCTGTGTATCTGCCTTTCTCTGAGTCTCTCATGAATAAACAAATAAAATCTTAAAAAAATAAAATAAAACAAACACACTTCATATATTATACTATGGAATATAATACAGCAATAAAAGTATTCAGTCGATCAATAAATACTAACATGGAAAGAGGGAAGTCCCAGATATATTTGAAATCAAAGAACCACTTTAAATTAACACATATGGGCATCCCTGGGTGGCTCAGCGGTTTAGCGCCTGCCTTCAGCCCAGGGTGTGGTCCTGGAGTCCCAGGATCGAGTCCCACATCAGGCTCCCTGCATGGAGCCTGTTTCTTCCTCTGCTTGTGTTTCTGTCTCTGTGTCTCTCATGAATAAATAAATAAAATCTTAAAAAAATAAATTAACACATACAGTAGAACACATTTATTAGAAAAACTAATCTTTTTTTTTTTTAAAATACAGAGAGAGAGAGAGGCAGAGACACAGGCAGAGGGAGAAGCAGGCTCCATGCAGGGAGCCCGACGTGGGATTCAATCCTGGGTCTCCAGGATCGTGCCCTGGGCCAAAGGCAGGCACTAAACTGCTGCGCCACCCAGGGATCCCCTGAAAAACAAATCTTATAAATGTTCACATAGTCAGAAAGTTTCACTGGGAAAATCTACCAACATTTAAATAATAAACACTTCACAAATTCTTCCCCAAACCTCAATTCATTCTGTGAGGCCAGTATTACTTACCCTGTGTTATCAGTCAGGGTTCATCTAGAGAAATAGAACCAGTAGGAGATGTATATTAAGAGACTTATTGCAAAGGAATTGGCTTACACAGTTAGGGGAACTGTCCAGGCAAGTCTGAAATCCGTGGAGTGGCCATCAGAAAAGGAAGGCTGGCACTCTTGGGCATCTGGTGAAGCAGCTCTCCACAGGCAGAATTTATTCTCTTCAGAGAAGCTTCAGCTCTACCCCCCCCCTTTTTTTTTAAGATTTTGTTTATTTACTCATGAGAGACACACAGAGGCAGAGACACAGGCAGAGGGAGAAGCAGGCTCCATGCAGGGAGCCTGATGCAGAACTCGATCCCAGACCCTAGGGTCAGGCCCTGAGCCAGAGGTAGAAGTTCAACCGCTGAGCCACCCAGGTGTCCCTACCTCAGCTCTACTCTTAAAACCTTAACTGATTGAATTAGTAGGCTTACTCAGTCTATCTAGGATAATCTCCCCTCCTTCAAGTCAACTGATAAGAAATTTAAATTAGATTTATAACTTTAAAATACTACCAATACCTACATTAGTGTTTGAGTAACTGGGATCTTTAGCCTAGGTAAGTTGCACATAAAACTGACCATCACACCCTGATGCCAAAACCAGACAGATATTTTAAGAAAAGAAAACCAATTTTTTAAAGATTTATTTGACAGAAAGACAGAGAGAATGAGTGAGAGGGGTAGGAGAGAATCCCAAGCAGACTCCCTGCTGAGTGTGGAGCTGGAAGTAGGGCTCAATCTCACGACCCTAAGACCTGAGCCTAAAGCAAGAGTCAGACATCCAACCGACTGACTGCACCATCTACATGCCCCTCCCACCCCCATCTTACTTGAAGTATCAGGAGCTTTCAAAGTGTCAGGAGTCCTCTCCACCTTGAAAAGCTTTCTTCTCATAGCTTCCAGCACATCATCTTTTTCCGAGTTTCCTTTTAAATCAATGGCTGCTCCCTCAAATTTTCTTTGGGGTGCCTGGCTCGGTCAGTTGGTAGAACACGCAACTCTTGGTCTCAGGATAATGAATTTGAGCACTGCATTGGGTTTAGAGATTATAAATAATTAAACTTTAAAAGAAAAAAACCACAGTTTTCTTTGCTCCTTCTCTTTCCTCCTACCTTTCCCCAGCCTTGGTCCTATTGAGTCACTCAAGGCTAAATCCCTAGATCTCTTCTCTCCTATTTATACATGGTCCTAGCCTCAGTAATCCATTCTGAAGGATTTAATGCCATCCAAATGGTGACTACTTGCAGGTTTTTATCCCTAGGCTCATATATCCAGCTCCTAATTCAATATTTCTGCCTTGATGTCCACCAGGCTCAGTCACAGTCCCTTTCACTGAACCCTGACCCACTTTCAGTGCCCCCCACTTGAGCAATGCCAAGTCCATTTGTCCAGCTAATTGAGTTAAAAACCTTGGTGGTATCTTTGATTATTTTCCTTTTCTCATAATCCAAATTCAATTTGTCAGAAAAATCTTGCTTTTCTTCCTTCAAAATTCTCAGAATACTACCACTTCTTAACCACCATTATCTGTAGATATATTTCATAACTCTCACTTTTTGTCTTTGCCCTTCCCACCTCATAGTCTGCTTCCAACATAGAAGAATAGTCCTTTAAAAATATAAACTAGGGGATCCCTGGGTGGCTCAGTAGTTTAGCACCTGCCTTCAGCCCAGGGCTTGATCCTTGAGTCCCAGGATCGAGTCCCACATCAGGCTCCCTGCGTGGAGTCTGCTTCTCCCTCTGCCTGTGTCTCTGCCTCTCTCTCATGAATAAATAAATAAAATCTTAATAAAAATACAAACTAGGTAATACCATTACTCAAAAGTTGACAATGCCTTCCTATTTTTTTTTTTTCAGAGCAAAAGCCAAAGACTTGGGATCCCTGGGTGGCGCAGCGGTTTGGCGCCTGCCTTTGGCCCAGGGCGCGATCCTGGAGACCTGGGATCGAATCCCACATCGGGCTGCCGGTGCATGGAGCCTGGTTCTCCCTCTGCCTATGTCTCTGCCTCTCTCTCTCTCTGAGTATCATAAATAAATAAAAAATTAAAAAAAAAAGCCAAAGACTTTACAACAGCTTAGAAAATCCTATAGGATTTGATTTCTTGCTACCTTTCAGATTTCTACTACCATTTCCCTTCACTCCCTTTGCTCCATCCCCTCTGGTTGCCAGGCTTTTTAATAAACAAGCCAAGAACAGTCTCAGTTTAGGGGGCTGCTATTTCCTCTGCCTACAAAGTTACTTCTCCAGATAAAAGCACAACTTTTTCTCCTACCTTCAGTTTACTCTCCAAGTACATTTATTGGTGAAACAGTGACCAGAAATGAGACTTGAGTCAGTATTTGGTGAGACACTTAGGGTTTTTGGATTAGGGTCGGAGGGTAAATGGA
The DNA here is from genome assembly GCF_905146905.1 of Nyctereutes procyonoides. Lineage (NCBI taxonomy): Eukaryota > Metazoa > Chordata > Mammalia > Carnivora > Canidae > Nyctereutes > Nyctereutes procyonoides. The sequence continues at coordinate 203,301 of NW_026575107.1, forward strand.
AACTACTGGGGAGTTTTAATCTGGGTTGTGATCAGGTAAAATTTATATTGGAAAATTGATTAGAGCTATTCTAATCTGGGGACCATCAGGAGGCTGAAGTCTTTTCCAACTCAGGCTAAGGCTGAATATTTAAGACTACTGAATACCATTGAAGAGTTTTAAGGGATGAGATAAACCACAGAGTAAAGAATAGATTGGATTAACAACAATTAGAGACTAGTTTATTCCCAGGTAGTAGAGATTATAGTGATAATAGTGACTAGAAATAAGATAGGTATCATCTGCATCTTGGTTTGTCAATGGGTTGCAAAAAATGAACAGCCAGTGATAGAGTGGGAAAAGTATATATACAAGTTTAAAAATGAGTGCATTTCCAGTAGGTATGTGAAAAATGTTCAATTTAATCAAGATGTAAAGAAACTAAATATGGGCACCTGGATGGCTCAGTGGTTGAGTGTCTACCTTCAGTTCAGGTCATGATCTCGGGGTCCTGAGATCGAGTCCACATTGGGCTCCCCTGGGGGAGCCTGCTTTTTCCTCTGCCTATGTTTGTGCCTCTCTCATAAATAATAAAAATTATTTATGAATAAATAAATAACATCTTTCTTTTAAGATTTATTTATTTATTTATGATAGACATAGAGAGAGAGAGAGAGAGACAGAGACAGAGACACAGGCAGTGGGAGAAGCAGGCTCCATGCCGGGAGCCAGACGTGGGACTCGATCCCGGGACTCCAGGATCACGCCCTGGGCCAAAGGCAGGTGCCAAACCGCTTAGCCACCCAGGGATCCCTAAATAAATAACATCTTAAAAAAAGAAACTAAATCGTTTTTTTTAATTGAGGTTTTTTTTTTTAAGACTTTATTTATTTATTCATGAGAGACACAGAGAGAGGCAGAGACACAGGCAGAGAGGGAGAAGCAGGCTCCATGCAGAGTTTGATGTGGGACTCGATCCTGGAACTCCAGGATCACGCCCTGGCCGAAGCCAGATACCCAACCGCTGAACCACCCAGGTATCCTAAAAAAGAAACTAAATCTTAATAATGGGATATATGTGTATAAATATGAAAAATATTTGCAATATGATGCAATTTTTATTAAAAATTATATTAACATAAATATTTACTGACCACTAACAACGTAGATGGCAAATATGTGTTTGAGCAATCTAGAATATGTGCCAAAATATTAAAATAGTTTTTTCCTGGCAGATGGGAATGGAAGTGATTCTTTTAATTTTTTATTTGTTTTGCTTGTTTCTAGTTATTAAAAGTTCTGTAATGTGCAGGATTATTGGTGTAATAAAAATAAGTAGAAAAAACAGACAATGCATTTAGGGGATTCAGCATACCCATTTATCCAATTCTTTTAGAATTTCAAGGAAAAGAATGAAAATAATGTCTAGGGTTAGATTTTTTTTTAGCTAAGTAGTTTCCCAGCAAACAAGGGATATAATGTTGTTTTGTGTGGCTCAGTCCATTGAGTGCCTGACTTCAGCTTGGGCCATGGCCCCAGGATCCTGGGATTGAGTCCCATCTTGAATTCCCTGCCCAGCAGGGAGCCTGCTTCTCCCTCATCCCACCACCCTCATGCTTTCTCTCACTATCTCTCTCTCAGATAAATAAAATCTTAAAAAAAAAAAAAAGTGTATTGATTGGAGATGCAACCATTGTACACATTATCTAGTGACTTTCTAGGTAATCCAAGCAACAGACACTCATATCCACCCTAGACACCCCACCTATAACAACAAACCATCTTTATACCAGTGGGTCTTAACTCTTTTTTTTAAATATTTCATTTATTTATTTATTCATGAGTGACAGAGAGAGAGGCAGAGACACAGGCCGAGGGAGAAGCAGGCTCCATGTAAGGAGCCCGACGTGGGACTGGATCCTGATCATGCCCTGTGCGGAAGGCGCTAAACTGCTGAGCCACCCAGGGTTGCCCTTAACTCTTGATACTCATTAAAATCACCTGGGAGAGCCTGGACTGCACCTTAGAGCAATTTGATCAGAACCTCTGTAGGGCAGGGCTCAGGCATTAGCAGCTTCTAAAGTATCTCAGGTGATTCCAATATCCAATCAAGACTAAGCCCACAGCTTTCCATTCATCTCTCCTCTTTTGATTAAATCACAGAGAGATGTTGAAAATGATGATTGTATCAGCACACAATTTTTGGTAGGTATAAATCTGGTTCTCAGAAAGGATTTATGCCTGTTTGATATATTTAAAAAAATAGTAAGTGTGAACTGCTTGGTATACACCGCCCAGGTTAAGGCAACATTGGAAATTAATGTCATCCGCTCTTTTCTTGAGCAAATGAAAAGAAAAAAACAGTGTTGGGAGTATAGTACTTATGGAAGAAGTTTCAGACAAGGAAAGATAGTGAGTGTGTCTGAAGTATAGATTGACAGTGGAAAGACATTTGAAAGTTTGATACTTTGGACAATGGGTTGATAAAGGTCATGTGAAATCATTAGATATTTTGTGCTCTTGTTGATGTTATTTGCCTCTACAGTGGAGATTTTTTAAATGGTGCACAATCTATCTATACTGATATATATTCTGGTGATTTTTAAAAAATTAATTGATCATTGATCAATTAATATTAATTTATTTTAAAGTAAAATAAATTTTACTCTACACCCAACCTGTGGCTCGAACTCATGACCCTGAGAGCTAGAGTCACATGCTCTACTGACAGCCAGACTCTATTCTGGTGAATTCTTAAAATTCCAGAAAATGGGCAGAATTAGTTATACATCTTTTTTAAAAAAAATTTTTTTAAATTTATTTATTCATGAGAGACACAGAGAGAGAGAGGCAGAGACACAGGTAGAGGGAGAAACAGGCTGAATGCAGGGAGCCGGATGTGGGACTTGATCCCGGGACTCCAGGATCACGCCCTGGGCCAGAGGCAGACGCTAAACCGCTGAACCACCCAGGGATCCCACTTTTTTTTTTTTTTTACATTTTATTTATTTATTTGACAGAGAGAGAGAGCACAGAGGGAGAGGGTGAAGTAGACTCCCCACTGAGCAGAGAGCCTGATGTGGGACTCAATTCCAGGACCCTGAGATCATGACCCAAGCTGAAGGAGGACACAACTGACTGAGCCACCCAGGCCCCCTAGTTAAACATCTTTGTTGGGAAAAAAGATATAAATTTAATTCAAATTTAAATTAATTTTTAGGGCAGCCTGGGTGGCTCAGAGGTTTAGTGCTGCCTTCAGCCCAGCGCGTGATCCTGGAGACCCGGGATGGAGTCCCGCGTTGGTCTCCCTGCATGGAGTCTGCTTCTCCCTCTGCCTGTGTCTCTGCCTCTCTCTCTGTGTGACTCTCATGAATAATTAAAGTCTTTAAAAATTAATTTTTAGGGATCCCTGGGTGGCGCAGTGGTTTGGCGCCTGCCTTTGGCCCAAGGCACGATCCTGGAGACCCGGGATCGAATCCCACATCGGGCTCCCGGTGCATGGAGCCTGCTTCTCCCTCTGCCTGTATCTCTGCCTCTCTCTCTCTCGCTGTGTGCCTATCATAAATAAATAAAAATTAAAAAAAAATAATTTTTAAAAGGCATTAAATTCATAATACCAGACTTCTCCACAACATGAATTCATGTCAAAAGGTGAAGACACTGATGTCGAGTGACTAAGTTTAGAGATTCTTATTCAGTAAATCTGGGGTAAGATTTGGGTAAGATTTGGAATTCTGTATTTTTAAACCTCACTGCAACAAATCATAAAACATCAAGAGAAAGTGTCTGACACAAGATACGGTGCTTAAATAATTGAGAAGATATTCTTAGGTCTACATTTCTGAGAATTTTTGAAACCCAAGATACAATAAAAGAAAAAAAAATAGAACAAATATTCTATGAAGAATAGGCACCGAGGCAGCCCCGGTGGCCCAGCGATTTAGCACCGCCTTCAGCCTGGGGTGTGATCCTGGAGACCAGGGATCGAGTCCCACCTCAGGCTCCCTGCATGGAGCCTGCTTCTCCCTCTGCCTGTGTCTCTGCCTCTCTCTCTTTCTGTGTGTCTCTGTGTCGTGAATAAATAAATAAAATCTTAAAAAAAAAAAAAAGAATAGGCACCGAGAATAAGAACTATCCAGAAGGAATTGGTTATAGTGATAGAACTGAGGCATGTCATTGGTTTGAAGAAACAATCCTCCAAAAGTTCAACCAATCTCACACTGTAAAGACTAGGAATTGGGGTGCCTGGGTGGCTTGGTGGTTGAGTGTCTGCCTGTGGCTCGGGACATGATCCTGGGGCCCTGGGATCCAGTCCTGCATCAGGCTCTCCACAGCGAGCCTGCGTCTCCCTCTGCCTATGTCTCTGCTTCTCTCTCTGAGTCTCTCATGAATAAATAAATAAAATCTTTTTTAAAAAAAGACTGTAGGAATTAAACTACTATTATTGTCTCTGAATTCTCCCAGACAAATTTGGAAGCTCTAAGCGTTCTCTGATCTCTGGAAAATGATTCAAAGGTAAGTTTGAAACAATTATCATCTTAATAATATTATCATATTTCATCATTAGTATGCACCAGCATCATAGTTAATAGAGTTTGGATTAAATATTCCCCTGATGACATTATTCCAAGTGGGCTGACATTATACCTGTTTTACATATGAGTAAACTGGGGCTTAGAAAAATTGAGTAACTTGCTCAAAGTCACATAGATAGCAAGTGATAGAGCCAGGCTCGAGACAAGCTGTCTGATTTCAGTGCCTACACTTTTAAGATTACACTGTATTTCCTCTCACTAAAGGTGATGGATATTTCCAACTTTGGGAAAGGGCAGAAGTGGAAAGTGTGATATGCATGTGAGACTTCTAGGAGAAATAATTTATTTGAGAGGAATAAAAATGTGAAGAGCAGTATTACAATTTAGACATTAAATATTGATGTCAAGAGGTGTGTCGGTGGCTCAGTTGGCTAAGTATCTCCTTCTGCTGGGGTCATGATCCCAGAGTCCTGGGATGGAGCCCTGTGTCCAGCTCTCTGCTCCATAGGGAGCCTGCTTCTCCCTCTCCCTCTGGCTCCACTCCCCCTGCTTGTTCTCTCTCTCTCTCTCTCTCTCTCTGTCAAATAAAATCTTTTAATATTAAAAAAAATTAATTTCAATTTGCTATTTTACATATACCAATCATGGCAAATGATTTAATCAATAATGCCTATGTGATGAATCATCTGTAAAAACCCTACAAGACAGAATTTGGAGAGCTTCCAGGTTGGTGAACCTGGAACATATCACATGTCACTGTGTGGGGCCCCAAACCCATTAGACAGAAGCTCCTTCATCTGGGGCCTTGACATGTGTATCTCCTCATCTGGTTGTTGATTTGTATCCTTTAATATTCTTTGTAATAAACCAGTAATCTAATAAATAAACTGGTTTTCTGAGTTTTATGAGCTACTCTGGCCTATTAATCAAACCCAAAAAGGAGGTCATGGGAACCTATTACTTGTAGCCAGTTGGTCAGAAGCACAAGTAACAACCTGGATTTGTGATTGACATTAGAAAGAGAGGTAGAGTTATGGGCCTGAGTCCTTGACTTGTGGAATCAGATGCGAACTCTGGGTAGATGGTGTCAGAATTGACTTGAATAGGACAATCAGCTGGTGTTCAGATAATTGCTTGGTGTGAGGGGAAAAAAAGCACCCATCAGAATTGGTGTCAGGATTGTATTAGGTATGCATTTTTAGTGTTTAATGTTAATTTTATGTGCTCATCTGCATACATGAAATCAGAGAGAATTGAAATTTGTCTGGAATGTGTGACAGATTTTGTGAGAATATTTTCAGGTGGCAAGTTTAAAGGTATAATGCTAAATACACTGTAACCAGATGCAAAGTTGATCTTTCTCTTTCTTTCTTTCTTTCTTTCTTTCTTTCTTTCTTTCTTTCTTTCTTTCTTTCTTTCTTTTTCTTTCTTTCTTTTTCTTTTTGAGTTTTATTAGCATCCCCCCAAACTATAAATAGGATGTTCTGTATAAAACATGCTAAGAGATTATAAAACAGGGGCACCTGAGTGGCCTCAGTCAGTTAAGTGTCTGCTTTTGGCTCAGTTCATGCCACAAGGTCTTGGGAGGAACCCCACACTCTCCCCTCAGCAGGGAGTCTGCCTCTGTCTCCCTCTCTCTGCCTCTCCCCCTGGCTTGTTCTCTCTCTCTCTCTCTCTCGCCCATTCTCTCTCTCAAATAAATAAATACATAAATAAATAATATTTTAAAAATATTTTATTTATTTATTCATGAGACACATAGAGAGGCAGAGACATAGGCAGAGGGAGAAGCAGGCTCCATGCAGGGAGCCCGAGGCAGGGACTTGATCCCAGGACCCCTGGATCATGACCTGAGCTGAAGGCAGATACTCAGCCACTGAGCCACCCAGGTATCCCAATAAATAAAATCTTAAAAAAAAGGGAAAGAGATTATGAAACAGATTTTGCTATTTATTAGTAGCTTATCACCCACCAAAGTGTTTCTGAGGCAAGGAGGATGATCAATAAAGGTAATCAAATTTCCCTAAAAAGAGTTGGTGGAGAGCTGAGCTAGCCTTCCCTGTCCACACAGCAGCCTCACGCTCTGGTGGGAGAAAGGGTTGCAGCTTTGTCAATCCCTGTCAAGTAAAGAGAGTATCTCAGAGTCACTCACAGAGCTGGACTTTTGTGATTGGAAATGCGCAGGGCCTGACACCTGACTCAAGCCCGAGAATGCTTGTGTGAGGCACAGTTGGGAGCTGTCCATGGTGGCCAGAAGGTCCTGCTGGCAGCGGCTTCACTAAGAAGCTCATCAGGCAGTGGTAAGCCATATATATAACCATTTGACAGGGTCTGGGCTGGGCCTGACATGACAGGGCTGCTTTCTCTGGCTTCCCAGGTCATCTATCCTAGCAGCCCCTCTTGAAAGGGACGCTGACTACTGGAAGGCTGGTTCTGAGGAGGAAGACCCCTGGGACAAGTGTAAGAGGTCCAGCCCTCATATAGAAAATTCATGAAAAAGGCACCCAGGGTGGAGATATTTTAAAAGACAATAGAAAATGCCTTGGGAAGACAATCCTGAAGCAGGATCTCTGCCATGTCTAGAGGGCACAATTGGCAGAGTTACAATCACACCAGTAATGTAGGACTTTGTCCTTTTTCTTTAATTTGCCTATCATCTAGCTGAGTCAGACCTTGTTAGGCTGGGGAGGTGCAAGCTTTCTCATAATTTTTTTAAGGTTTTATTTATTCATGAGAGACACACACACACAGAGGCAGAGACAGAGGCAGAGGGAGAAGCAGGCTCCCTGTGGGGAGCCCAATGTGGGACTCAATCCTGCGATCCTGAGATCACAGCCTGAGCTGAAAGCAGACTCTCAACTGCTGAGCCACCCAGATATCCCTCTCATAATTTTTAGATTTTTTTAAAATTTATTTATTCATGAGAGACACACAGAGAGAGGCAGAGACACAGGCAGAGGGAGAAGCAGGCTCCATGCAGGGAGCCCGAAGTCAGACTTGTTCCCAGGTCTCCAGGATCACACCCGGGGCTGAAGGCGGCGCCAAACCACTGAGCCACCTGGGCTTCCCCCTCTCATAATTTTTAAAACATTTCCAATGATATATTTGAAATTGTTTTCAATTAGAAAATGAGTTTGACCCCATGGCTGATTTGTCTATTATTTGAAGAATTTGTTTTTTTTTTTTTAATTTATGATAGTCATACAGAGAGAGAGAGAGGCAGAGACATAGTCAGAGGGAGAAGCAGGCTCCATGCACCGGGAGCCTGACGTGGGACTTGATCCCGGGTCTCCAGGATCGCGCCCTGGGCCAAAGGCAGGTGCCAAACCACTGCGCCACCCAGGGATCCCTGAAGAATATGTTAAATCCTAGACAGATAACTCTTTTGACAATCTTAAGCCACTGATTTATTTATTTTTTTATTTTTATTTATGAGAGACATACAGAGACAGAGGCAGAGACACAGGCAGAGGGAGCAGCAGGCTCCATACAGGGAGCCTGATGTGGGACTCGATCCCGGGACTCCAGGATCACACCCTGTGCTGAAGGCAGGCGCCTAACCTCTGGAAGGAAGAAAGGGTTGCCATTTAAATGGCAGTTCCTTAAAAGTCCAAACTTTGAGGTCCAAAATCTTTGGGAACACAACTGGACAACATATTCAGCACTGTTTCCATCTCTAGTCCTGTCCATATGCATGCCACTTATGCTGCATGGTAAGATTAAGGAATCAACTAACTTCATGTATTTTACCCTTTGTTAATTAAGCCGAAACTTAATTGTGTACCGACAAACCTGTAAAAGCCAGCAGAAATTCTGGATTTTCAAGAGTTACTTCAGGGAGGAAAAGTAATGAATCATCACCCACTTTATCTCAATTAGCCAATGATGGTGGCGTCTTCTTCTTCTTTTCTTCTTCTTCTTCTTCTTCTTCTTCTTCTTCTTCTTCTTCTTCTTCTTCTTTCTTTGTCTTCTTCTTCCTTTCCAATCTAAACAGTTACTCTTTTCAAATTCTATTTTCAAGTCAAAACTTGTCCCTCTAGGGGCACCTGAGTGGCTCAGTCGGTTAAGCGGCTGCCTTAGGTGCAGGTCCTGATCTCAGGCTCCTCGCCCAGCAGGGAATCTGCTTCTCCCTCTCACTCCTCCCCGCTGCTCATGCTCATGCTCATGCTCTGTCTCTCTCCCTCAAATAAATGAATAAAATCTTAAAAAAACAAAACAAATAAAAAAACTTGACCCTCCAATCTCCAATGAAAACCTGGTAAAAATTGAACTGTCGGGGCACCTGGGTGGCTAAGTGGTTGAGCATCTACCTTTGGCTCAGGTCGTGATACCAGGGTCCTGGGATCAAGTCCCATGTCGGGCTCCCTGCATGGAGCCTGCTTCTCCCTCTGCCTGTGTCTCTGCCTCTCTCTCTCTCTCTGTGTCGCTCGTGAATAAATAAATAAAATCTTAAACAAACAAACAAACAAACCAAGAAACCAAAATTGAATTGTCCTGGCTGAAATGTGAAAGTTGGCTAGAGACCCTTAGAACTTTAAGGCATCCTACAGGCATAGTTAAATCACAGAACTAATGTCTATTTTTTTTTAAGATTTTATTTTATTTACTCATGAGAGACACACACACAGAGAGAGAGAGGCAGAGACACAGGCAGAGGGAGAAACAGGCTCCATGCAGGGAGCCCGACGTGGGACTTGATCCCAGGTCTTCAGGATCACACCCCAAGCTGAAGGTGGCACTAAATTGCTGAGCCACTGGGGCTGCCCAAACTAATGTCTAATTTGTCCGGACCTGTGTCCGGGAGCATCAGGCAATCTGCAGCAGTATCATAAGTGTTATTATGCATTTAATTTAAAATGTCTATTTTTTAAAAAAATTTATTTGTTTATTTGACAGAGAGAGAGAGCACAAGAAGGAAGAGCTTCAGGCAGAAGGAGAGGGAGAAGCAGGCTCTCTTTGGAGCAGGGAGTCTGATGCAGGGCTCAATCCTAGGACCCCAAGATCATGACCTGAGCCAAAGGCAGGCACTTAACTAAGCCACCCAGGTGTCCCTCTATTGTTATCTTCTAGGGAAACTTTGGGGAATATCTTAGTCCTCTCAGGTACAGACATTGAATAAACCCAGTTCTCCTTAGTGGTTTGCCATATCAGAGAACTTACTTGGAAAGTGACATGAGGTTGTCTCTATTCTCATATCTCAGAAAAAAGGGGAATCCCCTCACATTACCAAGTCTTGGACTTTGTTTAAGATTATACATTATACTCCCATTATACTCTTGATGTGGTTCAGGAGATACTACTCCAAAATATAGCACTTTGATATATTGAATATTCTAAGCTGAAAGAGTTTGAGAAAACTGCAGGAACAGGAAGGTCACTCTGACCCCACACCCCTTCTCCCTTGAAATGGGCCATAAAAGGTGCTCTTCCTATACCCAGAGGAAAAGAAAACATCCTTATCTCTGAAGACAAAGAGATGCCCAGAAGAATCCTAACAAACAGGCCTGGCTGGGTTTCTCCTAGTTTACCACAACTGACTCAAACTCTTTGATATATCGTATTTCTTCTCAACTGTCTGCTGTTCATCATACCTAGCATAAAAATACCCGGGTTTAACCATTTCTTTGGGTCTTCATTTTCTTATTTGTTTATTTTAAAATTATTGGGCGGCCTGGTGGCACAGGGGTTTAGCGCCGCCTGCAGCTCAGGGTGTGATCCTGGAGACCTGGGATGGAGTCCCATGTCGGGCTCCCTGCAAGGAGCCTGCTTCTCCCTCTGCCTGTGTCTCTGCCTCTCTCTCTCTGTCTCTCATGAATAAATAAATAAAATCTTTAAAAAAAAATAAAAAAATAAAATTATTTATTTATTTATTCATGAGAGACACAGAAAGAGAGGCAGAGACACAGGCAGAGGGAGGAGAAGCATGCTCTATGTAAGGAGGCCGATGTGGGACTTGATCTCAGAAATCTGGGATCATGCCCTGAGCCAAGCCAAAGGCAGACAGAGACTCAACCACTAAGCCAGCCACCCCAGGCATCCCTAGGTCTTCATTTTCTTATGAAGTCTCCAGTGTCACATCAAACTTATATGTTAAATGAATTTGTATGCTTTTTTTTTTCCTGTTAATCTGTCTTTGTTACTTTAATTTTCAGACCCAGCCAGGAACCATAAGCAAGTTAAAGAAAACTTTTTCCTCCCCTATACTCTATAACTTAGACTGTAAACTCCTTCCAATATGTGAAAGGGTCTTTGACCTACACATGGTAAAGAAGAGGGGAGCAAAGCTAGTTCCGTTTAATTTCTTTTCTTTAATATCTTTTGTGTCTTTTTAAAAATATTTTGTATTTTTAAAAAATATTTTGTGTCTTAAACCAGATTGCACACTGTGGACTTAGAAGCCAAGAACTTGGACACTTTTGTTGTCTGATTTTACCATGCCTGGGTATAAGCAAGTGAACTGGTGCTGAAGGGATCCACAGGAGAAGAGACACATCTGTTAATTCTTTGCAGAATTATCCTACCTCAATGGAATTAAGGACCATCCTCTTATCATCCTATTTCAGTGGAGTTAAGGATATCCTCCTATTATCCTACCTTAGCGGAGTTAAGGATGGAATTCTTTGGTTTTTAGCTGATGAATGATGGTTCCAACAGCAGAAACTGAAAATTTTGGAGAGAAATAAGTAGGTGTGTGAATTAGTTTCAAACAACAGGTATAAATGAAGAATATCCCCACCAGTTGAAGATATGACTTTAAAGACCTCAGGAAAGGTCAGAGCTAGACAGTGAACTTGGGAGCCATTAGCATGGTAGTGCAATGATTCATTTAGATGAGATGCATCCAGAAATTGCTTCAAATGGCAAATGGAGTTTTAGAAGTTACTTCAGGGTGAAAAAAAAAAAAAATGAATCATCACCATTTCCACCTCAACTAGCCAATGACTTCTTTTTTTTTTCTATCTAGACAGTTGTTTCTTCAAATTATATTTTCAAGGCCAAAAATTTGTCCCTCTAACCCCTTATGAAAACCTGATTGTTCAGAAGATGAATATTTTGGGAACAACAAAATTAAAGGGGAAGAATTAATCAGCTATATGATGATAATCATTGATGATCTTTTTTTTTTTTTTTAATTTAGGTAATCTCTACACTCAATGTGTGGCTCAAAATCACAACCCCAAGATTGAGAGTCATGCATGTTCTTCTGACTGAGGCACCCAGATGCCCCTCTGTCAGTCTTAATGTAACTATTTTATGTGGCAGGTTGTGGGGAGGTGTGGGGGGTAATGGCAAGGAAATATGGATAACCCTTATCAGAAGTTTGAATGGAAAAAGGAAACAGGTGGGTGAAGCTATTGTCAGACCAAGTTTTTTTTTTTTTTTTTTTTTTTTTTTTGTTTTTTTTCAGACCAAGTTTAAAGGACAGAGGAAAAGGCAGCAAACGTCTCTGGACTAAGCAAAAGGGTCAGAGTTAAGGATTTAGGTGAGTGTGGTTGGCCTTGAGTAGAATGAAGATAAGGAGGAGTCCCTCAGCTTTTATTCTTAGACCCCAGAAGTGACAGTGACAGGTACCAGGTAGCTTTGTGAGATGCTTGGGCGGGAGGGGGCATTCCTGGGGGGCAGGGAGGAGACTGAAGAAAGTCGCTTACTGGTCTTAGTTTTTGTCAATGAATTAGGAGAGAGGATATCTGCTTAGACAAAGGGGAGCAGGGTTCCATGGGGGATATGAGGATTGATGAATAAAAATGATATAAGCTGTTTATTGAATACTTTCTATTTAATATAGGCTAGCAAGATAAGAATATTACATAATTTTATTTATGTAATTATAAAATACTTGATTTTATTTATGTAATTATGTAATTACAAAATACTTAAAACAACCCTATAAGATGGAAACTACTAGACTCATTTTATGAACAAGGACGCTGCTGCTTAGAGCAAGTCAGTAGCTTGTCTTAGATCATGGTTTATTTAGTGAGTGGTAGAGCCTGGAGAGGAAGAAGGACTGCTGGATTCCAAATTTAGAAAGTCAGGATGCCATCCAGGAAAGCTCAAGAGATCATCCCCAGGGGATCTGAGAGTCATGAGGTGAGATATCTCTACTCTGATCTGCCTAGCTGCTTGAGAATAATAAGCATCTGTACTTAAAACATTAACAGAAGTCTTGTGTTTCCAGAGTGAAAAAGAACAGGGCAGGTAAGCGATAAAAAGAGATGTGTCAGAACCTTTCTAGCCGGAGTGCAATCAGCAAATCTGAAAGCTCTGCAGGGCGCATTTATCCAAAGGACAAATCTGCTTAACAACAACCCGGTTAAAGTGTGCTGCAGAGGCCTTGTATATACAGGTTCTCGTACATTTTCTCCTACAAATGCTCCTTATGGCAATTTTATTGAAGAAGCCACATATGAAATGAGATTAGCAAAACCCCTTTGACAACATTCCCTGGCGCTTCCACCTCTACCCTGCCAAAGGCTCTCAAATTTTGGCATGCATGATAATCCCCAGGAGGCCTTGTTAAAACAGAAGCTCCTGTTGCTCAACCCCATAATTTCTGATTCTGTAGCTCAAAGGTGAGCCTCCAGAATTCGCATAATTGACACACCCCCGGGTGATGGCCAGTGATGGCCACGCTGCTCCTCCTCCTGGGACCACACTTTGAGAATCCCCACTCTGGCGTGCTTCACATCCATGCTCAACTGAAGGTTTACAAAGGGTAGACCCGTGGGTTAGATTGGAAGTCCTGGTGCACCAACTAATGCCTGAAGGAGAGCTGACCCTCCCGCTCACCACAAGGGACTCCCCATGGTTTGCTTCAGAGGACAGAGCAAAAAAATTAGGACTTTCAGAGCACTAGCTAAAACATTATAGGGATTACACAGATAGCTAAGCTCATCTAAACTTTAACCAACCGAAAGCAGGTTGTTTTTTTTTTTAAGGATTTTATTTATTTATTCATGAGAGACACACACAGAGAGAGAGGCAGAGACACAGGCAGAGGGAGAAGCAGGCTCCATGCAGGGAACCCGATGTGGGACTCGATTCTGGATCCTGGGATCACACCCTGAGCCAAAGGCAGGCGCTCAACCAGGAAGTCACCCAGGCATCCCAAAAGCAGGTTTTCACTACAGTCTTCTCTTACATTAGACCAGTAATATCTTTAAGAATCATAAAGAGCTGCTGTTTAGGTATTTTCTACTAAAGAAATTTTAGGAAAACATGGTGCTTTATGACAGAAGACAGAGTCAAAAACTTCAGTGGTGGGATCCCTGGGTGGCACAGCGGTTTGGGCCTGCCTTTGGCCCAGGGCGCCATCCTGGAGACCCAGGATCGAGTCCCACGTCGGGCTCCTGGTGCATGGAGCCTGCTTCTCCCTCTGCCTGTGTCTCTGCCTCTCTCTCTCTCTGTGACTATCATAAATAAATTAAAAAAAAAAAAAAAAAACTTCAGTGGCCTGTGCTGGATGCTTCTGATGGAAATTTTTTTCAAGCATTCTATTGCTCCATTTCTGGGAAAAGTTTTGTTGTTTTTATTTATTTTTTATTTTTTAAAAATATTTTATTTATTTATGATAGTAGAGAGAGAGAGAGAGAGAGAGAGAGAGAGAGGCAGAGACACAGGCAGAGGGAGAAGCAAGCTCCATGCACCGGGAGCCCGATGTGGGCTTCGATCCCGGGTCTCCAGGATCGCACCCTGGGCCAAAGGCAGGTGCCAAACCGCTGCGCCACCCAGGGATCCCCAGTTTTGTTTTTTTAAAAAATTCAAATCACATTGATAATATGTTTTCGTGTGGACTTGAAAAATGTCCTGGTGTTTTAGATGCTGGCAGTTTTAAAATATGAAGTATAAATTCCCAGAGGGCCATTGGTAGAGAAGCACTCACCATATCATTATCTCAGAGACTTTTAAAATATTTTTTAAGAGGGACAATAATAGTATTTATTTTCAAAGTATGATTAAAAAAAACAATAGCTTAAGACCTGATACATATTTTTTTTAACCTCTTTTCAATAAAGTTAAACTTGGTTTGTGTAGTAGTTTGCTAGCGCTGCTGTAACAAAGTATAACAATTTGGGTGATGGACACGGTTATGACATAGCACTGGAGGCTAGGAGAATAAAATTGAGGAGTTGAAGAAGTTGGGAGGGATCTATAAATTTTTTTTAATATTTTAATTTATTTTTTTAAAGATTTTATTTATTTATTCATGAGAGAGAGAGAGAGAGAGAGAGAGAGAGGCATAGACACAGGCAGAGGGAGAAGCAGGCTGCTTGTGGGGAGGACTTGATCCTGGGACTCCAGGATCAGGCCCTGGGCTGAAGGTGGCGCTAAACCGCGGAGCCACCTGGGCTTCCCAATATAATGCTGGTTTTTTGTTTTTTTTTTTTTTTTTTTATAATACTGTTTTTTAATGGAGATATAAACTTTGCCATAGTGGAAATCTAATGTCTGAGATTAACAAACACAACAAAAAAAACAAAACAAAAAAAAGGAGGGGGAGCGGAGAGGGTAAAATGTTGTCAACTTGTTGCTTGAGAAAAATTATTGTTAGGTGAAAGGTACTGGACTATCATCTGAATGCCAAATACAACTGTTCTTTATATCCCCAGGGACAAACATAATGTTCTTTTCCACCTTGGGACCCACTTGCTGGGAAGCTTCTAACTTTGTTTCTTTCTCAGGTACATTTATTTATTTTTTAAATTTTTATTTATTTATGATAGTCACAGAGAGAGAGAGAGAGAGAGGCAGAGACACAGGCAGAGGGAGAAGCAGGCTCCATGCACCGGGAGCCCGACGTGGGATTCGATCCCGGGTCTCCAGGATCGCGCCCTGGGCCAAAGGCAGGCGCCAAACCGCTGCGCCACCCAGGGATCCCTCTTTCTCAGGTACAAATGGATTGTCCAGATCAGGACTCTAGTGCTATAGATGTGCCTGGGGCAGTCTCATTTCTTTTTTTTTTCTTTTTTATTTATTTTTTAAAATTTATTTATGAGAGACATAGAGAGAGACACACACACAGGCAGAGGGAGAAGCAGGCTCCATGCAGGGAGCTCGATGCGGGACTTGATCCCAGATCTCCAGAATCAGGCCCTGAGCTAAAGGTGGCACTAAACTGCTGAGCCACCCGGGTGGGGCGGTCTCATTTCTAACTGCAGGCCTCCCTTGAAAGCTCCGAGAAGTATGTGATGTATAAACATTACATTGTATACTTATGGATAGTAAGACTGGGAAGAAACACAAAAATGTTCAGGCTGATTCTTTCTGAGTAATTCACTTGCAGATGATTTTTATTTTTTCTTTTCACTTTTTGTATTATTTAAATTCTCCAGGATGAAAATGTGATACTTTCAAAGTTAAAAGAAAATACTGTTGTTGTTGTTGTTTTCATTTTAAGGCTATGACTTATTGATTCATATTAGTGCCACCGCTTCTGATAAATATTTATTGCAATTTGGAAGGGCCATTTATTTATTTATTTATTTATTTATTTTTATTATTTTAAAGATTTTATTTATTTATTCATGAGAGACACACAGAGAGAGGCATAGACACAGGCAGAGCGAGAAGCAGGCTCCTTGTGGTGAGCCCAATGTGGGACTCAATCCCAGGACTGTGGGATCATACCTTGAGCTGAAGGTGGATGCTCAACCACTGAGCCACCCAAGCATCCCTGGAAGGGCCATTTGGACAAAATATAAACACTGACACATCCTTGGTACATCTCAGTTCAGTAAAAAAGCCCTTATCATTTTTACTTGATTGTTAAGTCATCCCACCCACCCACCCCACACACGTGAATGTGTCCATGTACTGCGTCTGATGTCTTAGTGAGCACTACTGCCATGATTCTTCTGAATCCATAACCACCCAGATTTCAGTACTAAGAATAATCTGAGAAATATTAAAACAAGGAAACAAATAGCAAACTATTGACCACAAATGACATTTATATAATTCAAGGGACTTCTAGTTAAACAGCAGCCAACTGAGGATATTTTTGAGTAATTGCTGAATTTCTTTCTGCATCTAGAGAGAGCAAGTTGCAGTAGAGCTAATCCTCATCCCAAGCAGCAGACTGGGCAACTGAGATAGGAAGAACTTGCCAGGGAGAAAGCAAAGCTGCTTCCACCCAGGCCAGTTAGAGATTTTCCAGGACAGATTAAAACTACTGAGAAATCTGACCCGATGGGACTTCTCACTCTTGCGTACTTGCTCTGTACACATGAACTAGAAGATAATTAGAAAATGAGGCCCAGGGGCACCTGGCCGGCTCTGTCAGTAGAGCTCGGAACTCTTGATCTCAGGGTTGTAAATTCAAGCCCCCACACTGGATGTAGGGATTACTTAAAAATAAAATCTTAGGGGCAGCCCAGGTGGCTCAGCGGTTTAGTGCTGCCTTCGGCCCGGGGTGTGATCCTGGAGACCTGGGATCGAGTCCCACATCGGGCTCCCTGCATGGAGCCTGCTTCTCCCTCTGCCTGTGTCTCTGTCTCTCTCTTTCTCTCTCTGTGTGTCTCATGAATAAATAAATAGATAGATAAATAAATAAATAAATAAATAAATAAATAAATAAAATCTTAGGGACCCCTGGGTGGCTCAGTTGTTGAGCATCTGCCTTTGGCTCAGGGGATGATCCTGGGTCTGGGGATCGAATCCTGCATCGAGTCCCACATTGGGCTCCCTGCGAGGAATTTGCTTCTCTCTCTGCCTATGGCTCTGCCTCTTTCTGTGTCTCACATGAATAAATAAATAAAATCTTCAAAAAAATTAAAAAATAAAATAAACCTTTTTAAAAAGTGGGGCCCAGAGAGGAAGGAAGCAAGGAAGCCTACTGTTTCCTAAACCCTGTGATTGTACATTGCTTTTTATCCACTCACCAAAAAAGTAGGTTTTTTTTTCAAGATTTTATTTTTAAGTAATCTCTATACCCAGGGTGGGACTCAAACCCACAACCTCAAGATCAAGTCACACGCTCCACAAACTGAGCCAGCTAGGCTTCCCTCCCTTTTTTCTTTGTCTTGCTAAAGGTTTGTCAATTTTATTTATCTTTTTTTTTTTTTTTAAATAGCTCAGTTTTGTTAATCAATTTTGTTTTTCTGCTATTTCATTTATTTCTGCTCTGGTCTTTGTGATTTTCATAGCTTTTTTATTTAAGAAAATTGGATGGATTTGTGATATTCAGTTCTAATCTGGAGCAAAAAGAATCAGATGATCACTCAAGATAAGAAGCTTGTGACGGTCATATTATGATCACTGTTTTACAGATGTGGAAATTGTGTTGATAAGGTCACATAGCTGGTGTGGGGGCAGGGGATGGGGGTGGGGGAGAAGGGAACCTTGGTCTAACCACCTCATGGTCCAATCTTCAGAAATACTCTTTGGAAGTTAGGAGGATGTCTTTTCCAGCCAAAGCAAGTACCTGATAAGATATCAGCATTCCAGAAAAAGTCTATTTTTTCCTGGAGTTATCATGACTTCAGTCATTTTTTTTGTATAAAGAGATTACACCAATAGTCAACCACCTAGGGAAAGAAAAAGTTTTACTTTAGTGGCTCAAACTGGTGTTACTGGAAGAAGCTTTAAAAATACTAAGCCCTGCACTCCATCCTTAGAGATTCTGATTTAATTGGTTTGGGGTATGTCTTAGACATTGGGATTTCTTTTTTTTTTTTTTTAAATCACTCCTAAGATTTTTTTTTAATATTTTTTTTTACTTTTATTTATTTATGATAGTCACAGAGAGAGAGAGAGAGAGGCAGAGACACAGGCAGAGGGAGAAGCAGGCTCCATGCACCGGGAGCCCGATGTGGGATTCGATCCCGGGTCTCCAGGATCGTGCCCTGGGCCAAAGGCAGGCGCCAAACCGCTGCACCACCCAGGGGATTTCTTAGAGCATCTCCATGATTACAGCTTTGGAAGCCACTGGTCTAGTTTGGTGCTTTTCAAAGTTCTGTAGCACCTAGGAATCTTGTTAAAATGGATATGATTCAGTAGGTGTTGAATGGGACCCAAGAATCTGTGTTTCTAATTACCTACTGCTGTTAATTCACCTTTTTAGTGTCAGGTGTGCAAGGTGACAATTATTTTTTTAGTGCAAGGTGACAGAATTATTTTCCTATAACTTAACTAGAGGTTGATGAGCGGGAAGCAAGTTGTAGTGTAAAAAAAAATGCAACTGACTTGAACAAAAGGGGTAGGGGAACTCCTGAGGGAACCAGACTATCAGAGAGGACAAAAGCATAGGGTGGCAGGAAGCAACAGGTGGCCATTAGGGTAGTGAAGTTCTCAGGATTTCAAAAGTTGAGAAAGGGGCTTTGTTGAAGGATCCTATATCAGTCCTCATCATCCCCCCAGAGGTGCAGGCTAGGAAAGCACCAACAATTCAAGCTACCATTCTGAAATTTGGGGCGTGGGAGTAGGGAAGTGAGTTGAGTGGCTCACTGGGTGGCTCAGTCAGTTGAGCATCAGCCTTTGGCTGAAGTCAGATCCCAGGGTTCTGGAATTGAGTCTGCTTGGGCTCCCTGCTCCATGGGGAGCCTGCTTCTCCTCTGCCCCTCCCCCTACTCATTCTCTCGCTCTTTCAAATAAATATATAAACTCTTCAAAAAAATGAAGTACATTTGGTAATGTGGGGTGGGAGAGTCTCCCTGAATTATAGGGTTCACTGTCCTAAGAAATCCCAGAGTAGAAAATGAACAAAGCAAAGACTAAGCATAGGAACATGTGTGTGGAGGGGGCACTGGGCCTTTGAGCAACACACATGTAGGATTTTCTGGGAAGCTCGCCTATTTTTCACTGTAATCTACCTACTAGTCTAAGCCCAATTCTTGGGGAGCCAGGGATGAAAAGGAGAAGTAAAAGGAAAAAGAGAGCTTTTATGTACATAATGTTGACACTAAAAAGTGAAGGAAAGTCCCAGGAAAAACCTAATGGGTTGATGGTGCCACTTTTGCAAATTTCTAAATTCAGCAAGAAGGCAAGAGTGCATTAGAGGTCATTATTGATGAATTCATTTATCGAGTCCTTACTGAAGGCCTGTTATGTGCTCAGTGGTCTTCTAGGTCTTTGGGATACATTAATGAACAAAGCAGACCAGAGACAGAACTAATAGAGCTTCCACTGTAGTGAGAAAAGGGAGATATTTGCAAGACTAGTAGATTTTTCTCCAGGAAATGAGAAGCATAGAGGCACAGTTAACCTATAGAAATTGGTGAGAAATTTCTAAGTAAATTTTAAACTAATAGGTGAAATTTGTTCCTAAAAAATTGTCAGCATTTTGAATGTGAAACCATGAAAACATTTCTCTCTTCTGTTTCTCCGGCCTATTTCTTGTTTATAGCCATCACAAGTCTTTTTTTTTTTTTTTTTTTAAGATTTTATTTATTTATTCATGAGATACACAGAGAGAGAGGCGGAGACACAGGCAGAGGGAGAAGCAGTCTCCATGCCGGGATCCCGACACGGGACTTGATCCCGGTCTCCAGGATCACGTCTTGGGCGGAAGGCAGGTTCTCAGACGCTGAGCCACCCAGGGATCCCACCATCACAAGTCTTTACTCTGATTGTGGGTAAATAACAGAGAGGAGGATTTCAGACTTGAGCGTTGGAGGTGCCTAGGTGGCCCATTTGGGCAAGCATCTGCTTTTCGCTTAGGTCGTGATCCTAGGGTCCTATGTTGGACTCTGCTCAGGGGGAAGCCTACTTCTCCTTTTCCCTCTGTGCTCTATCCTCCCCCTCAAATAAAAAAAAAATTCTCAAAAAAAAAAAAAAAAACAAAAAAACCAAAAAACCACACAATACTTGAGCCTGGGAAGAACTTTGTTTGGGATGTGCTATTTTCTTTCTTTCTTTTTAAAGATTTTATTTATTATTCATGAGAGACACAGAGAGAGAGAGGCAGAGACACAGGCAGAGGGAGAAGCAGGCTCCATGCACCGGGAGCCGGATGTGGGACTTGATCCCTGGTCTCCAGGATTATTACTTCCCGGGCTGAAGGCGGCGCTAAACCGCTGAGCCACCTGGGCTGCCCTCTTTTTTTTTTTTTTTTTTTTTTTTTTTTTTTTAAGATTTTATTTATTTATTGAGAGAGAGTGAGCAAGAGAGAGAGCAGGAGCAGGGGGAGGGGCAGAGGCAGAGGGAAAAGCCGGCTCCCCATTCAGCAGGGAGCTTGATCCAGGACTCAGTCTCAGGACCTGGGGATCCGGGATCGTGACCTGAGCTGAAGGCAGATGCTCAACCAACTGAGCCACCCAAACGTCCCTAGTTATATTATTTCAATGCTATTTTTATTTATTGCCTTAGATACACTTAGGCACTTACACTTAGATACACTATTTTTTATTTAGTGTAACAATGTTAAAACTTTAGTTACAACTTTTTATAGGCATATATTTGATCAAAAAAAGTATATATTTTTTACTTATGCACAAATGTATACAGTTTTGTTTCTTTTATCTGACCATGTAAAAGCCGACTATTTAATAGCTTATATATTCTTTTTAATGCAGAATTTCTCAGACATACTGCATTTGTGCACCTGTCAAAGTTTTTTTTTACTTCTTTATGAAGAATCTCACAAGGCGATAATGGGCTCTACCCATTCACGGTGACTTGGGAAGTAAGAAGGTTTATACACTTTAAGTAAGCTTCCCCACTAAGTACAGATTATTATTGACTGCTGCTGTTTTATTTTTTATAGTCATAAACATGTCATGTTTTTATTACTTGACATGAATTAAATTTAGGACACAAGTTGGAGCTATCTTCCCAGAAATACCATTAACAGAAACAATAAATAGTGTATCTGAGATGCAAACTGTAAGCAAATTGATCTGTGGATATTTGTCAGTTCCAAGCAGCAAAATTTGATCCCTGTCCAGGTGCTTGTTTTATTTAATTTTTTAAAAGATTTTATTTATTTATTTATTTGAGAGAGAGAGAGAGAGAGAGAGAGAGAGAGAGAGAGAGAGAAAGCATAAGAGCATGAGTATGGGGGAGGAGCAGACTCCCAGAGAAGGAGAAACAGGCTCCCAGCTGAGCAGGCAGCAGGACAAGGGGCCGACATAGGGCTCGATCCCAGGGTCATGACCTGAGCCAAAGGCAGACCCTTAACCAACTGAGCCCCCCCAGGCACCCCCAGGTGCTTGTTTTAGCTAGCAGAGAAGCACCAACTGTTAAGGAGAATTCTGTTTGCAGAGGAGTGGGATCGTCATTTTTCTCAAACAATTATCTATACTTTCAGCATTCAATTTCAATTATTCAAAGATTCTCTTAGATTTTAATTTTTTTCATATTGTCAGTGTTGAGTTTCTCAGAACTGCTTCTTTTCCTGTGTTCAGCTTTGAGAATACAGGTTTTCCTAACAGAAAAATGTTAGTAAAAAGAATCTTAGAAACAATTAAGTATTCTTCTTCCCCTGAAACTACAAGCAAAGGCACTCTAGTTCTGCATCATAAAACTGTCCTTGAGTGAAATATCCACGCTCCTTTCTAAGGCCAGTACCTCTTGTCTGATGCTTGAGCTCATCCTCTCAGATTGCTCCCAGCTGTGACTCCGGGAAATCTTGCGGCTGTCTAGTGCGTCATCACTCTTTCCCTCAGTACTTGAGCTTTCCCCTCAGCATACAAATATACTACTAATGCAGAATTCTAGAGCCATCTGGGGACATCTGATGGTAGACTATTAAAATTCCTTAATCCATTTTTAAAGACTTTCCCAGCTGCCTCTAAAAAACAAGAGAATTGAACTTCTTGACATAATTGTGTTCATAAAAGACTCAGTCTCAAAACTGGGTTGCCCCTCCCCAATAGCTACTGAATCAGAATCTGCATTTTTAGCAAGATCCCTAGATGCTACATAGAAGTTTGAAAAGCACCAAACTCAACCAATGACTCCCAACGCTAGAATCTGATGTCCAGGGCACACTGCAGAGCAACTAACTCAGAATCTCTGGGGGTAGGGGGTGGAGTCCATGTGTGTGTGTGTGTGTGTGTGTGTGTGTGTATTTATTTATTTATTTATTTATTTATTTATTTATTTATTTATTTATGCATTATAGGCTCTATGCCCAATGTGGGCCTTATACTCACCACCCCAAGATCAAGAGTTGCATGCTGGGATCCCTGGGTGGCGCAGCGGTTTAGCGCCTGCCTTTGGCCCAGGGCGTGATCCTGGAGACCCGGGATCGAATCCCACGTCGGGCTCCCGGTGCATGGAGCCTGCTTCTCCCTCTGCCTGTGTCTCTGCCTCTCTCTCTCTCCCTCTCTCTCTCTCTCTCTCTGTGACTATCATAAATAAATAAAAATTAAAAAAAAATAAAAGCTATATGCTTTTTAAAAAAAAAAAAAAGAGTTGCATGCTATACCAACTGAACCAGCCAAGGGTCAATTTTTTTTTTTTGAGGATTGATTTATTTACTTTAGAAAGAGAAAGAGAGCATGAGAGGAGTAAAGTTTGGACAGAGGATAAGGGAGAGAATCTCAAGCAGACTCCCCACTAAGCAGGGAGCCCACAACCCTGAGCCGAAACCCAGAGTCAGACGATTTAACCAACTGAGAGCCACCCAGGTGCCCCAACAATATAAAATAATTGATGCCTATTTATATAGCTTCACATCAGGACAAACATAAGTTCTACTTGTTCCACAATAAATGTGGCTAAGATTGACTGCTGGATTGGTGAGATTGCAGTGTAATCTGGAGTAATGGATTTTTATAAAGTGGAAATGACTAAAAGAGGAAGGCCAAATGTATGTATTTGCAAGAGTAATTGTGACTACGGACCATGGCTAAGAAGGGAAGTGCAGCAAGAAGATATGAAAGGGTAGACAGAAATTGAGGCATCAGAGGATTGGAGATTGTGCGAAAGTATGGAAAACTGTCACTCCACAAGAGTCTTGCCCTTTTTTAAAGTATCCTAGATAATGGGAATAAGAGACCTGGTGTTAATATTTACCAGTATCTGTGTTTCCTTTCTCTTTTGGAGGACACACCTTTTCTGTAGTTAAGAATGACCATATAATTGACTTCTGGCCAATGCAATGTGAGTGGAAGTGACAGGCACCACCCCCAGTCTGGCACAATCCTTTCTCTCTTTTCCACATCTATCGATTGACTGGAGAAGATGCTTAAGACCTAGGAAATGACAGCACATATGATGGAAGGAGTCTAGGTCTAGATGCTATGGAGAGCCACCTAGCCAAGCATGTTCACATTGGGCTGGAATATGAGCAAGAAATACTGTACTCTTCTGAGGAGTTTGCTGTAAGGAAATTAGCTAAAGACACAGGAGAGTAGCTGATGGTGAGAGTAGCTTTAAGAGAAGGTGGATTAAAGTGGGGGAAATGAGGACAATTTTGATGCTCATGGACATGATCCACAGGGAGGAAAAAGAAATGATGAATAAGGAGAGAGGGGAGAATTGCTGGAGCAACATCCTAGACTAAATCACAGGGATGAGATTTTGTGCACACATGCTGAGTTTGGCATTAGTTAGACGCATAGAGAGGCTGTCTGTTGTAATAGGAGAAAAGGCAGAGCATGTGGGTGCAAGTGCTAAGTTAGAGGCAACATTTTTTTGACTTTTTTTTTTAAGATTGTATTTTTAAGTAGTCTCTATACCAAGTGTGGGACTGGAACCCACAACCCCAAGATCAAGGGTCACATGTTCCACCAACAAAGCCATCCAGGTGCACCTGACTTACTTCTTGAAAGCATTTATGTATAGTTTTAATTTTATTTATTTTTTAAATATATTTTTAAAATTTATTCATGAGAGAGAGACAGAGAAAGGCAGAGACATAGGCAGAGAGAGAAGTAGGCTCCATGCAGGGAGCCTGATGCAGGACTCAATCCGGGACTCCAGGATCATGCCCTGAGTTAAAGGCAGATGTTCAACCACTGAGCCACCCAGACGCCCCTATGTATAGCTTTTAAAAACTCAGAAATACAAATATGGATAGCTCCAGTTAATCCTGGAAAGTCTAACTCATTTCTACAATGTCAGAAAGTAATTTCATAATATAGAAATACTCCATTTTGTTAAAAAAACATGCTTACCCTATAATATTCTGTGACAAATTATGCTGCTATGAACATACTTGAAACATAAATTCTTTTGCACATATCTAAAATAGTTTTCTGAAAGTAATACTGCTTCCTCAAATGGCACGCATGTTTTACATTTTGATAGGTACAGTTGTTCTCCAAAATAGTTTTATTTGAAGAGTAATCAATAGTCACTGGGTAGATGGCAGTTGTCCAAGGTGTTTGGTGTTGATGGGGTTGGGTTGGGGGTGCTAGGGCAGGTGTCAAGGTTGATGGTAAAGTAAGCATGACTACAGAATTAGTAATGGGTTATTGGTGGCTGTCAAACATCGATGGATCAAGATAACTTTCCCATATTAAGGTTTTGTTTGTAGTTGCTTTTGAGTTCCTTTCTGATGTTTCTCTGTCTTTGTCGTTTGATATTTCTGTTTGCCTTAGACATCTAAGTGCTTTCCCATTCATAGCCTATCATGGGTTTCTTCCCTTGTATCTAGTCAAGCCTACATCCCACCAACAAAGCTTTCAGCTCAAGCCTCTGTAATAGTTGTCATCAAATTCATCATCAAGGAAGATCAATAGGGGTCCGACCAACATGTCTAAAAACTCTCATACCTTACTGAGTAAAATATTATTGTCGTCCAGTTATTGATCTAATGGCCCAACCATCCAGACATTTTTTTCTTTTCCACTTCTGGGAAATATCCACATTCTATCAAAAGCAGAGTTAGTTGCAACATATTGCTAAAAGCTTTTGAATAATAATACGTTTGTTGAGGGCAAAGATCTCATATTAGAGTAATTATTATCCCACATAAAAGCAGTTGGTGCTTGTTAATGAACACACACTTAATAGTTTCAGTGTAACACTTCAGCACCATGTTGCTGGCCTCTTCCATGTGGTCATGCGCTTCCCTTTCCATCAACATCATCCCCTGAGTCTCTCTAATCATGATCCTTTTCAACTTCCTCCATTCTTGATGTGCCTGTTTAAGCATGGGAGTCAAAGTTGAAATGCCCTGTACAGGATAAAAATCTATGTATGCTCAGAATGATTGCAATCTAGTTAGAACACTGACAAAAGTAATAAAATTTTTTTTTTCCCATGAACTGATTCTTTGGTATTCCTTGTATGTTTTCATACACAGGCTTATAAAGTCTCTGCTTGGGGATCCCTGGGTGGTGCAGCGGTTTGGTGCCTGCCTTTGGCCCAGGGCCAGATCCTGGAGACCCTGGATCGAGTCCCACATCAGGCTCCTGGTGCATGGATCCTGCTTCTCCCTCTGCCTGTGTCTCTGCCTCTCTCTCTCTCTCTCTCTCTCTCTCTGTGACTATCATAAATAAATAAAAATTAAAAAAATTAAAAAAAAATAAAGTCTCTGCTTAACAGCAGTATGTGTGTGGAGGGAAAATGGGGTGGTGGGAGGGGCACAGAAATCTTTCAGAGGGGGCACCTGGGTGGCTCAGTCAGTAGTGCATCTTACTCTTGATTTTGGTCAGGTCATAATCTCAGGGTCATGGGATGGAGCCCTACATTGAGCTTCATGCTGGGCATGGAGCCTGCTTGGGATTCTTTCTCTCCCTCTCCCTCTCCCCACCCCATTCATGCATATATGCACTCTCTCTACCCCCTGTCCCCCCAAAAAAGAAATAAATCTCTCAGAGGAATACTGACAGCTCCAAATCCTACAGCCTCAGAGTATAATGAGCATAAACTGCTGTGACATTCAAATTTTCCTTATGGAACCTATGTTAGCCAAGATACAAGGGAAGATGGAAAGAAAGAGAAAGAAAGAAAGAAAGAAAGAAAGAAAGAAAGAAAGAAAGAAGAAAGAAAGAAAAAGGAAAAGAAAAGAAAGGAAAAGAAAATAAAGAAAAGAGAATAAAAGAATGGGGGACGCCTGGGTGGCTTAGTGGTTGGGCATCTGCTTTTGGCTCACGGCGTGATCCCCAGGGTCCTGGGATCGAGTCCTGCATCACACTTCCCATGAGGGGCCTGCTTATCCCTCTGCCTGTGTCTCTGCCTCTCTCTCTCTCTCTCTCTCTCTGTGTCTCTTATGAATAAATAAATAAAATCATTAAAAAAGAAAGAACTAATTAAATGTATCCGATGCTGTTTTTTTCAAGTATTTAATTCCTATTAGTCAGCTTATATTAGTTTCTGATGTTTAATTTTTAATAATATTTTATTTAATTATTCATGAGAGACACACACACACACACACAGAGAGAGAGAGAGAGAGAGAGAGAGAGAGGCAGAGACACAGGCAGAGGGAGAAGCAGGCTCCATGCAGGGAGCCTGTCATGGGACTCGATCCCAGGTCCCCAGGATCACGCCCTGGGCTGAAGGTGGCGCTAAACCGCTGAGCCACTCAGGCTGCCCCTGATATTTAATTTTAATGTTTTATTTATACACACTTATTTGGTACTGATAACTACAGTAGCATTGAGAGTCTTCTTCCACCGCTAATCCTTGAAAAATAATATTCAGTAAAAAAGCATAAAATAACAATTTCTCAAACTATTATATTAAATTGTTAAAAGGTACCATTCTCTACATCATCTTTACCCTTTACATTCTTCTGTACTTTTGCTTCCCATTTTCTCTGATTGGTTCAAATTATTCTTTGTTTTGTTTTGCTCTTGTTTGTTCTGTAATCCCATGAGTGTGAGGAACATCTTGACTCTGTCTTGATGTCATTCCTCAGTTTTGC
Organism: Nyctereutes procyonoides; assembly: GCF_905146905.1. Lineage (NCBI taxonomy): Eukaryota > Metazoa > Chordata > Mammalia > Carnivora > Canidae > Nyctereutes > Nyctereutes procyonoides. Next base: position 230,574 of record NW_026575107.1, read on the forward strand.
AAAATCTTGGCCATTTCATCTTCAAAATTTTCTTTTACCTAATTCTTTTTAAATTCTCCTTCTGGAGCTCAATTACATATGTTAGACCTTCTCACAAGGACCCATATATGCCACGTAGGCTCTCTCCTGTTGTTTTGTCTTTCTGGTCGTCTGTACGGATTTTTTTTAAAATATTTTATTTATTTATTTATTATGAAGGACACACAGAGATAGGCAGAGACATCATGCCCTGAGTGAAAAGCAAATGCTCAACCGCTGAGCCACCCAGGCATCCCTGTATGGATATTTTCTTCTCACTTATCTTTCAGTTAACTAAATTTTCTTTTTTTTTAGGTAACCTCTGTGCCCAATGTGGGTCTTGAACTCACAACCCCAAGATCAAGAGTTGTGTGCTCTGCTCACTGAGCCTGCCAGCAACCCCAACTAATTTCTTTCTTTCTTTTTTTTTTTTTTAAAGATTTTATTTATTTATTCATGAGAGACACAAAGAGAGAGAGGCAGAGACACAGGCAGAGGGGGAAGCAGGCTCCATGCAGGAGCCTGATGTGGGACTCGATCCTGGGTCTCCAGGATCACGCCCTGGGCCAAAGGCAGGTGCTAAACCGCTGAGCCACCCAGGGATCCCCCCCAACTAATTTCTTATTCAGCTGTGTTTAATCTGCTGTGAAATTCACCTATTAAGTTCTTAATTTGGGACGCCTGGGTGGCCCAGCGTTTAAGCGTCCGACTTTGGTCGGTCATGATCTTGGAGTCCTGGGACTGAATTCCACATCGGGCTCCCTTCATGGAGCCTGCTTCTCCCTCTGCCTATGTCTCTGCCTCTCTCTGTGTCTCTCATGAATAAATAAAATAAAATCTTTTTTTTTTTTTTAAGTTCTTAATTTGTGGGACAGCTGGCTGGCTCAGTGGGTAGAGCATGGGACTTTTTTTTTAAATTTTTATTTATTTATGATAGTCACAGAGAGAGAGAGAGAGAGAGGCAGAGACATAGGCAGAGGGAGAGGGAGAAGCAGGCTCCATGCACCGGGAGCCCGACGTGGTATTCGATCCCGGGTCTCCAGGACCACGCCCTGGGCCAAAGGCAGGCGCTAAACCCCTGCGCCACCCAGGGATCCCTGAGCATGGGGCTTTTGATCTGGGGTCATGAGTTTGAGACCCACATTGGGCATGGTTTTTAAAAAAGTTCTTAAAAAAATAAAATGATAAAATAAAGTTCTTAATTTATTACTCTTTTTTCCAAATATATATATGTATACTGGGACACCTGGGTGGCTCAGCAGTTGAGTGCCTGCTTTCTGCCCAGGGTGTGGTCCCCGCGGTCTTGGGATCGAGTCCCACATCAGTCTCTGCCTCTCTCTCTGTGTCTCTCATGAATAAATAAATAAACTCTTAAAAAAAGAACAAACTCCCAAACCCAAATATACATATATACATATATGTATGCATATATACACATATGTATATATATTTTTTAGTTTCTAGTGCTTTGCTGAAATTTTTCATCCTATTACTTATATTCTTAAGCATATTAATCATAGGTATTTTAAGTCTGATTCTAATAACTCTAATCTCTGGACCTGGGTTTTATTTTATTTTCTGTTTAAGTCAACTCTTGTCATTTTGTATGTCTAATATTGTTTATTAAATACTAGATATTATGTATACAAACTTAAGTTGGAGCATAACTCCCCATCCCCCCCCCTTTTTTTAACTCTCCATCCCTTAAATGTGGCTGTGCATAGGACTTCTTTCCAAAGAGTACAATACAAAGGAGGATAAAAGAGTAACTTTACAATGGAGAAAACTGACAAACATTACCTCAGCCAGGTGATCAAGGTCAACGTTAATAACAATAAGCATGTTGATAGTATGTATCCTTGATATGATGAGATGACAATGAGACTTTACCTCTGGTTTTGCTCTGAAAAACCCTCAATCCAATTTATCATGAGAAATATATCAAATTTGAATATGGGACATTGTACAAAATATATGACCAATATTCCTCCATCAAGGTCACCAAAAACAAGGAAAATCTGAGAAACTGTCACAGCCTGAAGAAATTTAAGACTTGATGACTAAATGTAATGTATCCTGGTTAAATCTGGGACAGAAAAAGAACAGTAGGTTGTAAAATAAGAAAATCTGAATAAAGTATAGGCTTTAGTCAATAATAATGTATCATTATTGGGTCATTAGTAGTGATGACCATACCATACCAATGGTAATAGTAGGAGAAACTGGGTAGGTAGTATATACAGGAAACTCTTGGTACTATCATCTCAATTTATTATTATTATTATTATTATTATTATTTATCTTTTTTTATCATCTCAATTTAAATCTAAAACTATTTGGGACATCTGGGTGGCTCAGTGGTTGAATGTCTGCCTTTGGCTCAGGGTGTGATCCTAGGGTTCTGGGATTGAGTCCTGCATCAGGCTCCCCACAGGGAGCCTGCTTCTCCCTCTGCCTGTGTCTCTGCTTCTTTCTGTGTCTCTCGTGAATAATAATTTTTTTAAAAAGATTGTATTTACTTATTCATGAGACACACACACACAGAGGCAGAGACACAGGCAGAGGGAGAAGCGGGCTCCCTGCAAGAAGCCCGATGTGGACCAGAGGATCGTGACTAGCCGAAGGCAGACACCCAACCACCGAGCCACCCAGGCATCCCCCAAATTTACTTTTGCAAATGTCAGTCTTTATGAGGTCAGAATCTATTTTTCGCCCTCCAATATTCCCTGAGGGCAGCTCAGGGTGGGTCCTACACCTGTTCCCCCCTCTTAACCTGTGAGATTCCTGAAACTATTCAGATTCTCAGCCTCTGAATTGCCACGTTCAGGGCTGATACCTAGTCTTTCCGGGACTGCTGAGTCAGCAAGAGGCAGGTCCAGGCTTTCCTTCTCTGATACCTTGGCTTCTTAAATTCCTTACTGCATTGAAAGCTCTCTGATGCTTTCAAGTAGTAGTAGTTGTTGTTTTAAGATTTTATTTATTCATGAGAGACAGAGAGAGAGGCAGAGACACAAGCAAAGGGAGAAGCAGGCTCCCTGCAGAGTCTGATGTGGAACTCCATCCAGGACCCAGGGAACACAACCTGACCACTGACCACCCAGGCATCCCTCAAGTAGTTTTTGTGTTTATCCAGCTTTCCCTGATCTCAGCAGAGAGTTGACCTGACACCAGCTATTCAGTCACAATCCAAACTGGAAATTTCTTCTTCTCATTTTTTAGATTGCTTTTCATTTCCTCACCGATACCAAAATACTGAAAAACACTTCTGCTTTCCATGAATCCTGGAGCTTCTTCTTTCAGCCAGCCAGTAATTTAGTAATAACATTTTTAAAAAGAGGGATCCCTGGGTGGCGCAGTGGTTTAGCGCCTGCCTTTGGCCCAGGGCGCGATCCTGGAGACCCGGGATCGAATCCCACGTCAGGCTCCCGGTGTATGGAGCCTGCTTCTCCCTCTGCCTGTGTCTCTGCCCTTCCCTCTGCCTGTGTCTCTGCCTCTCTCTCTCTCTGTGACTATCATAAAAAAAAAAAAAAAAAAAAAAAAAAAAAAACCTAGTTAAAATAATTTTATTTTTTTAACTTTTTTTTGTGTGTGTGTGGCACCAGGCTGGCTCAGTCAGTAGAGTATATGACTCCTGATCTTGGGGTTGTGATTTCAAGCCCCATGTTGGCTGTAAAGATGACTTACAAGTAAAATATTGAAAAAAATAAAAATACTTTCTTTCTTTGTGTTATCTTTTTTCTAGAGTGAGAATTAGGGGCAAAAAACTCTAGATCTTTTTCTAGCTTTATTTCCCACTCTCTTCTGCATTCAGAACATCACCAATCCTTCATTCCTATGTTCAAATCTTTTTTTTTTTAAGATTTTATTTATTTATTCATGAAAGACACAGAGAGAGAGGGAGAGAGGCAGAGACACAGGCAGAGGGAGAAGCAGACTCCAGGCAGGGAGCCCGATGCGGGACTCGATCCCAGGACTCCAGGATCATGCCCTGGGCCCAAGATGGCGCTAAACTGCTGAGCCACCCAGGCTGCCCCATTCCTATGTTCATATTAAGATTTTTGCATTTGGGGAGCCTGGGTGGCTCAGTCAGGTAAAAGTCCGACTCTTTAAATATTTATCTGGAATACTAAGTTTTGAAGTGCCCTCTCCATGTGTCCTGGCCTTCCTTGTCCCATCCTAGTCCCTGTCCTTCCTCTCCTATGGCCAGTAACACCCATTCCCTTATTCCGCAAACATTGGTAGATATTGCCAAATGACCCTGGGAGGGGGGGGAACTGCCCCTAGCTGAGAACCACTGCTCCAATGGTGCTAAATATCACTTTCCTGGCTCACACTGCACCCGAGTTCCTGTCAGGAATTCTGATTCCCTTAACACTCCCCTCTAGGAGTCCCTTTCTTCCGGATCAACCAGGTTTTTATCGCTAGAAACTGCTTCTCTATTTTGTCCCAGGATTAGAAAAGGTAAATACATTTTCAGCTGCTGGAAGATGGCATTCGAAGAATGGACAAACCCTTTTAATTTCTAAGAAATTCTTGGCATAGCCTACTAATCGCAGAAGCAGTTGAGATCATGTGGTATTGTGACCCTAATCTAGACAAGATAGTGCCCGCACAACCCATTTCCTAACTTCCAAACACACATTCTAGAGGTTGTCTCAGAGAATGAATTTGTGCAGCATAATTTTTAACAGTCATATCTGGTTTTAGATTCTCTACTTCCTGGCTTGTGACTTAAGTCAAATATTCAGGTTTTCTAAGACTTCCATCTTAGGGATACTCCTCTGTGTAATGAGCATCATGACACCCACTGCACAAAGTGTTGCAGATAAAAAGATGATCTAATTTGTAAAAACTTTTCTGGACTTGCCACGAATTAAAATGTTGCAGGAGCACCCGAGTGGCTTAGTTGTGAAGCGTTTGCCTTCAGCTCAGGTCATCATCTCACGGTCCTGGGATCCAGCCCCCCCCCAACCACCCCCGTGTCAGACTCAGGGAGTCTGCTTCTCCATCTGCTCCTTCCCCTGCTCTTGCTCGCTGTTTCTCTCTGAAAAGGTTGTAGTTCACCTGGCCATTGGGGCCTCTCTGCTGACTCCTTTCTTGCCTGTGGACAGGCTCCCTGGTGAACATCATGTTCATGTTCCTCCCGCATAGGAGTGAGAGATGCTATCTCTAGCCATAGATGTCAACAGGCATGAAGGTGGCTTCACTTTTAAGATCTCTTCGGGGACAGATCCTGAAACCCAATAAAACCCCTGCTTCTGGGTAGGATGTACAATGTACCCCAGCTTTTGGGTGCCTTGGAGCTGGACCAACTGGGATTGAAAACTGCTACCAGGTTTGGCACATTAGAGTCAGGAGCTTGGCTGATTTCAACGAGGAAAACCCGTGCATCCACCTGTTAAATCATCATAGATGGTGGTCTGTGGGGTCTTTAGCTTTTTTTTTTTTTTTTTTTTTGCGGCAGGTTGTACATGTCTCAATGGCTCCACCTGCTGTCAGAAAGAAGAACGTGACTTCATCCCTCACATTTTTAGACTTGGGGTCAGAGCGAAGTTAGTGGGGGGATTGGGAAGGATGGGACTCCTTCTGCTACTGTTTTATCAGAACCCCCCTGGACTGAGGACTTGGTGAGTAGCATTCTGACTCAGGTTTGTTTATATTTTAAGTCTGTCGCTTCTGTTATATTAATAGTACTCCAATCTACGTTTTCCCCTTTGTGACAAGGTTTTACTTAGAGCTGATGAAAAATGCATATATAACTCTTCAGATTTCTTCCTTCTTCAGATATTATTGGTATGTTGTGATTTTGTAGGAAATTTTTAAGTAAATTTCAAATTTATCAGGGTAAGGATTTACATACTCTTTTTTTTTCAGTTTTACTGAGCTGATTGGCGTATATATATTGGCATATAACATCATGTAAGTTTAAGATGTACAATGTAAAAAAAAGATGTACAATGTGATGATTTGATACATGTATATATTGCAAAATGTTTATGACAAGAAGGTTAATTACATCCATCCCCTCTCATAATTATCATATCATTGTTGTTGTTGCTATGGTGGGTAAAGTTTTACTCTTATAACAACTTTCGAGGATACAATAGAGAATCACTAACCATAGTCACCGTGTTGTACATTAGCTCTCTGGAACTTACTCTTCTTATGACTTACATCTTATTGTAAGACTCATCTTATTGATGAACATCTCCCCATTTCTCTCCCCATGCCCAGCCCCTGGCAAACACCATTCTACTCCATTTCTAGAAGTTTGACTTCTTTGGATTCCACATGTAAGATCATGTAGTATTTGTCTTTCTCTGACTTTATTTCACTTAGCATAATACTCTCAAGGTCCATCTACATTTTTGCAAATAATAGAATTTCCTTTTTTATGACTGAATATGACACTTTTATAAATTTATTTATTTTTCTTAAAGGTTTTATTTATTCATGAGAGACACACAGAGAGAGAAGCAGAGACCTAGGCAGAGGGAGAAGGAGGCTCCATGCAGGGAGCCCGATGTGGGACTCCATCCCCGGACCCCGGGATTACCACCTGAGCCAAAGGCAAACGGTCAACCACTGAGCTGCCCAGGCATCCCTATTTCCAAATTTTTGAAGAACCTTCACTATTTTCCACAGTGGCTGCACCAATTTACATTCCCACCAGCAGTGCATGAGGATTCCCTTTTCTCCACATTCTCACCAACACTTGTTATGTCTTATCTTGATAATAGTCATTTTAAAAAGTGTGAGGTTCTCTTATTATATTTAGAGCTTTTGGAATAAATAGGAATGCCATGTATTTTCATTCCTAAAATCAGAATGTGTGCCCTATCTTTTTAAAATAATCAAGTCTTTCCAGATTTTATCAAAATTGTTTAAAGATTTTGTTTTTTAAGTAATCTCTACACCCAACGTGGGGCTCAAACTTATAACTCCAAGATCAAGAGTCACATGATATAACTGAGTCATCCAGGTGCCCCCAGAATTTGGTAGACCTTTAAAATCTTGCATTGGATTTGTTTATTTTTTAAGTGAGTGCGTTCCATTTACCCCTCAATTGCTGTTGCTCCTGAGGTTATAGTTCTGTGGCTTTCAAGGTGGAGACACACTCTCTGTGGCTCTTTGTCAGGAGCTGAAAGTTGCTCTCCTAAGTAGAGCCTTCTAAACCAAGCATGACTCATTTTCCCTAAACAGTCAGCCTATCCATGTATATGACTCCTATTGGGACGGGTAATGGGAGAAGCAGGCTTGAAATGCATATGTATTACCAGGGGCCATGCTATTAAGTCTATTCCCATATTATACCATCTTCTCTAATAAAAGAAAGACAAAGGAAGTGAAACACATTCAAAAACCTCTATGTCAGGGTGACTGGGTGGCTCAGTTGCTTAAGCATCTGCCTCCTGCTCAGGTCAGGATCCCTGGGTCCTGGGATCTCGGAGCCTCACATTGGGTTCCCTTCTCAGTGGAGAGCCTGTTTCTCCCTCTCCCTTGGGCCCTCCACCCCACACCCTGCTTATGCTCTCTCTCATAAATTAATTAATCAACCAATTATTTTTAAAGATTTATTTATTCATTCATGAGAGACACAGAGAGAGAGGCAGAGACACAGGCAGAGGGAGAAGCAGGCTCCTCGCAGGGAGCCTGATGTGGGACTTGATCCCAGATCTCAGAATCATGCCCTGAGCCAAAGGCAGATGCTTAACCACTGAACCATCAGGGTGTCCCTCTCATAAATTCTTAAAACTTAGTTTCCTCCTTTAAAAACAAAAATACAAACAAAAACCCCTCTACATCTACCCACTAACCTGGGTAGATGGTATTGAACAGATAAATTCCAGACCAAGACCTTAACAGTCATCCAGAGCCCTCTGTCTGTTTAGCTACACTAGGCCATTTCAAACACTCTATCCATCAGGGTGCAGACAGGAAAGCCGAAAGCACACCAGGTATTTCAAACATCGCAAATCTATGAAGAGGAATTGTTATTAAAATATTTGAAGGGATCCCTGAGTGGTGCAGTGGTTTAGCGCCTGCCTTTGGCCCAGGGAGTGATCCTGGAGACCCTGGATCGAATCTCACGTCGGGCTCCCGGTGCATGGAGCCTGCTTCTCCCTCTGCCTGTGTCTCTGCCTCTCTCTCTCTCTGTGTGACTA